>NC_141780.1:10948112-11102445 GCF_054643075.1 Acanthaster planci | reverse complement strand
AAACCAGACTACACCACTATTCTATGAATGGCTGCTCACTAAGACATTTTCCTGGCAGCATGATGGCCATCCACAAAGTGACCCACGCTACCTTGGCCTGGATGACCACCCTTGACCTAAAACTGTAGGCTTTGCATGCAATACAATGAGGGGATTCTTCTACACATAATTCTTCCTGTGTAAATAGCCAATGTGCTACAACGCCTATGTCCAAACTGTATCTTTGCACGCTAATGTCCATTTATCACATACGATGCTGCTCGAGAGGTTATTTTGTAACTGACATTTCCTTGAGTCTTCCTCGCTACCAAAACTGGTTTGACTGGTTCTAATCCCAGTCATGTTTCTCATCATTTAATTACATGTAAATCTGCCACAACATTTGTTGAGCCAAAACTGCATTGATGGAAATGTGCAAAGTGCCACTTGTACACCACGAAAAATAACAATGTCTGCATGTACATGTATACAAAATGTAAGTATCAGGGTCAGTTAACCAGGGTTCATATGAAAAATTTTATAGTGTACATGTACCTGTGGAAGTTTTACAGTACAGTGCTATTCCCAATGGATTTACAGCAGTCCTATGCTATTCCCAATGGATTTATAGCTGCCCTATGCTATTCCCAATGGATTTACAGCAGTCCTACGCTATTCCCAATGGATTTACAGCAGTCCTATGCTATTCCCAATGGATTTACAGTAGTCCTATGCTATTCCCAATGGATTGAAAGCAGCCCTATGCTATTCCCAATGGATTTACAGCAGTCCTATGCTATTCCCAATGGATTTATAGCAGTCCTATGCTATTCCCAATGGATTTATAACAGTCCTATAAAGTTATCTATTCTGCAGAAGTTTTTGCAACCATGTTTGGCCTGGTTATATACTATAATACTACAAAACACCTGTTTTCAAGACTTTCATATTCACAGTAAAATAATTATGATGACAAGGCATTCCAAAGCCCTTTTTCAATCAATTACTCAGTATGGAACACAAGAGATTAGGTTTGATGATAGTCACCAGTACTTGGATATGTTGGTCATATCCGAAATTGAATTGCACTCTTTTTGAAATACCACAATATTGTGAATGTCCATTCCTACAAATAGCCAAATTTATGTACATGTAATTCAGTGGTTGTGGTCAAATACATGTGTGTATATATCCAGTAAAACAATTGGTTCTTTGGTTCAGTACTGCACCATGTGGAATGGACAGCGGCTGAGTAAGGTCATGTAACTCAAGCACTCACTGAATTTGTTTAATAGTAACAAGGATGCACAGATGCACTAATTCCCTCATTTCAACTGAAATCATACTAAATGTGATGCGATTAATGCTTTATTTCTTGCCTTGCCATGATGATGTAGTTAAGAGATGGAAAGTGCAGTGCCCGTAGAGGGAGGGCACTCCAAGGCAGGCGGTGGAGAGCAGCTGCCCTGCCGAAGAATCCATAAAGAGTTCCTTCCTCTATTACCCCTTTTAAAGCATGGTGGACTTAATAGGAGGTTTCTATGGTATCTGAAGTGGGTAAATTTGGAATAAACATACAAGATTTTATCGAAAACAAAGAGCGCCCTCTTATTGTATCCAACATCCCTCTAACAGGCTAATGGTTAGTGCAATTGCCAAATCTAGAACCAAATCTACAGTGCAGCATGTTGGGCCACATTATTCCAGCTCAGGACATGTAAAACTAAGAGCCTTGAACGAAATCGTTGAAACACATTATATTGAGTACATTGAATATCTACACTGAAGTGATTTGTGACGAAACATCAGCTATGATTATTATGAGTGCAGCATGGCTCCCCTCATTTTAGGTGTAGAAAAGGTATCTTTTTCTTCTGATTTGTTTGCTCCTCACTTTCTTTTCTTCCCCTAAGTCCACTGACTTTGTACAAGTTCTTCCCACCTTCAACTCCTAGAAATGAGTCCCTTTGCAAGTTGACATCTTCATCAACCGATAGTTTAAAAAAAGAAAATCAAACAAGCCTGCAACAGAGTGTATTGGTGATTATTCATCAAATAACACTTCCAGTAGGGAGGTTTCTGTAAGTCTTTTTAATTAGAGTCACATCAAGGATGTGACATACTTTTCTGCATTCTAAACTTACCCTCAAGACAAAATACATATTATGCAGAATATCAATGTCTTGGAAAAACACCAGCACTGTTAATGAAGTCTTCCCTTGTTTAGAACAAAAGTCTTTCTTGCATGTGGGTTACAGTCAGTGAATGGCAAAAGAGTTTAATAGGACCAAACTGCTTTTCAACCACAGCCTCTCTTAGGGTAACAAATTGGCAGCTTTCATCAGATCTCTTAATACACACAAAGAAAACAGTTCTGGAATCGGGTTTCCTCTTGTATTGAAGTGCTGACAGCCAAAAATGAAAGTCCATGTGAGTTTTAAAACAATGGCGGCTAAAAGTTATGGAAAGGAGAAATTGCAAACAAAATCTGCTTTGAGAAGTTTTAGGCAAAAACAAAGCCTTTTATAAGAATAATAGGCAGAGGGCATCAAAAACAGTGTGATTTACAAGACAAAAATTTACGTAAAATGTCAGTATTTTTTTGTCTCTCAGTCACAACATCACTCACACTAGCACACCACAGCCCAGATGACAAGAAGCCCATCTTATCTCATTTCCTTTTAGGTTATCTTGTACTTCACAGACAGGAACACAAGGCTTTGAAAACAACTCTGTTCAGCTCTCCAACAGATGATTGGAGCCAAACACTTGAATTACACAGATCTCTGATTCTGACAATGCAGGATTATATGATTCTGTTATGTGCAAAAAAATTCATTCTTTAATCCACACATGATTAAGTCACACTTAAGACTTGCACAGATCAAATTTTGTTTGTCGGCCTTCAAATGCCAATGTAATTAAATAAATCAACCAGGAAAAGAACTTCAATAAGATATCCTTACAGAAGAATTCCTGAAAGAAATAATGTTATTTTTCTCATCTTTTGTAAGCTTTATTGGGTGGATTGATAAACTTGAACAGATTGCCAACTATGGGCAGATTTAATGACCAATGGCTGAGGTTATGTCAAGCCTCATCTACATGCAATTATTATATTTTGTCCGCTGTGCTAACAGTGAAGACAAATCTGCCCAAAATGTGTGGTCTTCAAATCCGGCAGTTTTGATAAAAGTCGTTTCCTAGATATCTCCTTTTCAAAAGTTTCATGTCCTACCTTAAAAACTGATTCACTTCCGGGTAAAATCCTTTAATCTTGCCATGAAAACAATTCTGGACCAATCTCAGCTATTATGATATACAGGAAGGCAAATCCAACAATGTCATCATCAAACCCTCCTGTCCAGTGATTTAAAAAAAATTATAATACCACTACAGACAAAATGCCGGCCAATATTAAAGAAGGACACAGTTGGGGACTAGAGAGGCAGCAAAACATAATGAATCCATGCTAATTCATTACTTCCTTTGATGGCTGTGGTCAACCCTTGGACCAACCAATAACATCATCTATTAACATGCTGTGACCTACATGCCTGCAACCACCAAGTTAAAATGAATTAAGCAATTAACCTTCAAACAATGAAGCTTCATTGACATGTCCTACCCTGGGGGAGGGAGGGGGTGTTTTCTGGACACACAGGGAAACATAATAATTGAAAACAATGAATCATCAATAATCCCTCATGATCAAGAAATTAGAGTATTGGCCAATGCCTTGGGAGTAGCACTCACATGTCAGTCAAACCTCATTTCCATTTCAAGGAGGCAATGTTCTGAAGTGAGCCTCAAAATGTCTGTGGAAACACATCTAAAAATTGTCAATTACACATTACACTAAAGAGTTTCTTCAGGGAAACCCCACCCCTTAAAAGGGCATTCATAAAGAGGCATGGGCTGTCATGGAAAGGGAATTTATAGCATCACACAGTCGTTCAAAATTGTATACAACATGTACAGTAACCATTTGCACTGTTCTCTTTGAATATCTTGATTCAGTTGATGTTTCTAGATTATTAGTCTCTGTGGTTAATGCTAATGCAATCAGGAAAAAAATGTAATTGTTTTTTACAATAAGTCATTCATGCCCACTCCGTAATGAACAATACTTTTACGACACAAAGTTGTGTTTATTGTTACATGTATGTTGAAAGAAGAAAATATCTATGACTGTCTTCTTTTTTCTACGATCAAACTTTTTCATTCTGTGAGCCTTATTTGCATTATGTGAAATGACTAATTTGTCTCCACCAAGGTTAAAAATACGCCCAAAAGGCAACTAACTTATTGGTAGTAGCAGCCAAGAAATAATACGGAAAAATAACTCATTTTGTTGGACTCTGTTACTCATGTACCATACACACTGACTTTGGCCCAGGGATCCAATGTCATTCTCCAGAAGGGTTTCAGCCTAGTAGCTCCAAAAAAAATACCAAACATATCTGAGACAACATGCACATGTTCAGTACTGCTAGACAAAATACACATTGTCTTACACATTCACTTGATGTAAATGTTTCATCTAATTATTCACCACAAATAAAACAATACCAAATCCCCACACACTTGTTACTGGGTTGTGGAGACTACACACGTGTGATGTGGGGACCAAAACTGTAGTAGGGACAACTCCCAACAACCTACTCACACTTAAAAATTAAAAGCCAGGCCAGCCAAGCCAACCCACATAAAACCCATGTTAAAAAAAAGTCCCAATGCAGGCCACACACTTGTTGGTGTAACCTCTGCTGAACTTGCGATCCCCAAATCAGTTTCAGCTGAAATTGGTGTCTCCAGACACCCCTAAATTTAACTTCAGCTGAAAAGTGGGTCTCCTGCAACTGAACCCCACTGTTTAAAGGCACTGCAGACTACAGGAAGGCAGACAGAGTTTCCAGAGAAACAGCATGTGGTTTGTAACCAGATGGACTTTTTTAACCAAGGAAAGAAAGTTCTTTTTTTGGATTTGGCTGCGAATTGTTTTCAACAATCTGGTCCACTAGGGACCAGAATGACCACACTCACTTGTTTTAGTTTGTTATCTATGCATAAACATTTAAGAATGTAAAACAGTCACATTAGACCTAACTTTTCTTTTCATGAAACTCATTATTTCTGTGACTTGCCTGTGTCTGTCCAGGAAGCCTACTGCACAGAATGTCCAAAATACTTTTTCCCTCCTAAACCTGAGCGCTCCCTTTTTCAGCCTTATTTATTCTTACATGCATTGTGGGACATTAAAAAAAGCAGACATACAAACATACGAAAACAAACCAAAAATGCTCATACAGTTACCAACCCCTGAGCACGAATAAGAACAATTTCTCAAACACAGCTGCACAGTAAGGAGTACTGTTAATGTTTCCTTCTGGATAGCTTTTGACCCAATGACAGAGATTTTAGGAAATTAATAACACATATGGAAAACACATTGCGTGGTTTTGGAAAAACCAACAGAAATCTAAACCACAAACTGACTTCGCTAATGCCAGGAGCCATGCAACCTGATAACTAAGCAGTCTGCAGAACTTCCTTTTGAGATAAAAATAAGATGAGAAATTTACACAGTTACTAGAATTCTGGTGACTGGGAACTTGTGGGTCATTGACTGCCTCTGATAATCAATAGCAAATTTGTTAATGAACCTAATGAAGGAAAAGTGAATACATCTCTAAGGGACAAAATAGGTTGAGCACGGAACTGATTTTGTTCAACATAAGAAGGAACTAAACAACATGATCCATGTATTTCAAATGTGTACCAGTACATACAATATGTACATGTATGTTCAGGCAAGAACTGTTTATGGGGGGGTTGTTTGAGAAATCTCGACCAAAATTGAGGGGAATTCATACAATTTTTTTGTCGAAAGTCCTTACATGAACTCTCATGTGTGTTCCCTTCTGCTGGAAGAATAGAGGACATAAAAACATGTCCGTTCTTTCATTGATAATATGGTACCATCAGCAAAAAACTGCTTCATCTGCTTGGAACGTTCATGGTTGCTCTGGCTGGTTGTCTGCAGGTATGGGAAGCGCATAGCCAGGAGCTAGTGAAACGTTGCACGATTTGACATCTTTTTTATGATGTCCTCCTTTTAATTTCAGATAGTAGATACATGTCCTTCACTGTGGTAGCATGCTGCTTGTTCCGCCAGATGGACAGGGCTTTTTTGTTGGGTGTGAGGCGTCGTGGCAGGCAACGTGTGCAATGTATCGAAAGTACAAGACATGAATAAAATGCTTCAGTGGCGGTGTGCTGAAATACTCATCAAGGTCATCGTTGGAGTATTTCTGCGCCATTGTCTCTTCACCTTCTGAGTTTGTTTTCTTTTACAATCTGCCCGGTGTCAACTATCTTAGGCAACAATACCCACATACAATAAGCATCATGATGTAGTCCTCTGAGATGATGTCATAGCAGTGCGTCTGTCTCATGAACGCTTCCAGTATAAAGTGGATTCTTGCCTTCTTGAGTACACGATAGTCCATCACGACCTGCTGGTACTTGCAGAACAGCCTGGTGGCCTGCACGATCTGGATCATGATGTACATGTAGCTGCTGTTGCCAAGCTGTGGACCGCCAGCCCGACCTTGAACTGGTCAATGTTCTGTATCACATCTACTACTCGTCTCTCAATGTCACTGCATTCCATCCCACCAAACGACTATGTGTAGGTCTTTTTGAATAACACGAAGAGGCCGAGGTGCAGGAACTCTTCAAGGATGATCTCAAGTATCTTGGGGGCCTGCTCGGCATCACTGGAGAATGCCGTCATGTCATCCGTGTACATCAAAACACTGTCTTTATGCCACTCAGAGTAGGACATCCGGGCTGTCCACGTGCTGCCTCAGAAAATGGTCGATATTGAATTTGAAGCTCATGCCCATGTTCCCCTTCTCCATCCTGAGCCTGCATACCTTAGATTACCATAGATTGAAATACCACACAAAGCATGGTGGTGATTTGACAGCACCCTACCTCTCTCTCTGCTGACCTTGTACCGGCAGTAGGAGTCGCCAATGCAGGCACGGGTGGAGCAGTACAAGATGGAGGTGAGCTTGTCGGACCTGGTATGCGCACGCAGCACAATAAAGTAGTGCCGCACGAGCTTGTCAAACACTGCTGTCAAGTCAATGTATGTTACCAAGATCAGACTGGTCACTGACATGACCAGCTGAATGAACATAAACAGGTTGTCAGTAGTCAACCTGTTTTCCAGAATCTGTACTGATGGGTGTAAATGTTGGTTTCATAGGATTCTTGAAGAGATGTATTTACAACCATCGGTGTGATGCGGCTGATATTCGGCTTGATGGATAATCCTCTATAGTTCGAGTGTATCAGTTCTCATTCAAGAAGTGCCTGCCAAAGTACTGCGCCAACTGTTCAGGTGGTATCAGCCCAGTTACAGATAAGACACCTCTCCTGATAAGAATTTAAACTGCATGGCATTGGCTTTTGTTGCAATTTTAATCGCACACTTGGACTATCAATACCGTATAAAGGGACCACAACCCACTTATTAATGAGTGCGTACAATGTGGAAGAGCTATGTGTTAACTACTTGCTGCTGGGTGGATTTTTCTTGAGCAAGACAAGATGCCGGGTCCTTTTCAAGATTTTCCGTTTTCAAAATTCTTCAAAAATTCGTCATACCCACATGAAGGACTCTTTGGGACTATTCTAAAGCTGATAGTCACCTTCATTGATTTTGAATATTTCAGCCAGGCCTGCAGCCTTGGAAAAAGAGCCCAGATTGTGCGGTGTTAAGTAAGATTCTTTTGTTCTCGAAACCGGCACAGTGCACTGCTGACCTCTTTTCAATAGGGGCCAGATTACCGTGCAGCGGTTCTGTGTGGCTCATCACTGCGTTAGTGGAGAGCTTTCATTCCCAGTGGTAATCCGCTCGCTCTAAATGCCTCAAAGCATGGTATACTGTTTCAAAACAAGGCTGGATTATCTACACTACTGAGAACAAAAAAATGTTGGTAATGCCCAGCAGCTCAGTCTTTTGTGCTGAGCATGGTCTTTTGTTATAAGGCCCAACTCTTTTGTCTCAGTTCCGGCTTCCCGGCTCTGCAGATAAAGCCTATGTACTCGAAAAGGGGTCGCCCGGCAGGAAGTGGTTAAGAGTAGAAGTATATAAAATGGTGGAGCTGACCATGCTCTCCTCCCCGTCCCCTGGATACCTACCCAAGGGAAAAAATTTAAAAACTTCAAGTCTGACTACCCCCAAAAATAATTCTTGAGGTGCTCAGACTTGCTTCACTCAGCTCGCTTGCTCTGCTCGCTCGCTATGGTTTGCTTCTCGATATCGCTCGCTTCACTGCACTTCGCTCAGACTGGGTTGACTTCACTTTGCTTGGACTGGGTTCATTTCACTCGCTTTGCTAGTTTTATTTGGTTTGGTGATATATTGCTATTATACTGGACTGAGATCTATGGGTGTGGAGGGAATGGCTTCACTGTACCTCAGTGGTCTATCGCTTTGTTCATATCCCAGATACCATCCACCCTCGTGTTTGGCTAACATTGAATTTCAACATCTCCGTCTTTGCTCAACTTGGCAATCAATTCTTTTTTCTCATTTACCATTTCTCAAGCCAAGGTTTTAGCAAGTTCCTTGATTTCTGCTTTGGACTCTTAGACCATAGGATGACAAGGGAAAAGAGGCCTACTTTTTAGATCTGTGGTCACCATCACCGGACCACATATAACTTCATACGTGGGGGGTTTCAAGTGTGGTGAGTCTGAACATGACTGTTGCCAAGCTGTAAACATGCACATTATTATCAAATTTATGTAATATTATGCGTTGATCATATTTAAGAGCAATATCTGTGGTACACAACCTGTCTATAACAAAGTTTTAATTTTTCCCCGACAAGGCAAAGTTCTACGTATTAGTAGAACATGCACTTGGTTTAAACTTCTCACAAGGGATCTCACGAGGCAGTAGTAAGGTGGGCAGAGTTTAAAACCCCCCTTTTACCTTTATTCAAAAAGGCTTTCTAGGGTTATATGCTCATTCTCATCTCATTTGGTACTAAGTAATCAATAACCTTAAGCCACTCATTTCCTTGTACAGCAGGATAGAATGTTTGTGGTCCATTAAGGATGGGGGGGGAGGAGGATGACTGACTGTTGATTATTGGATTGAGAGTTGATTGTTGGTGACTTTCAAGTTTGGATTTATACCTTTGAAAACCCAGTTCATTTCGAATGAAATTTGTTCCAGGTCTATAGCCGGCATCCCTAGCACATCTTTCAATCGCATCTAATTTCGCAAATTTACTTGGGTTTCTTTTATTGGTTAGCAACACTTCTTTGAAAGGTGGGGTTGATTTATAAATGAGACCTTCTCTATCGACATATTCAAAATTTTCATATGTGCGTAACGATGGCACGTCACTTCTACCTTCTTGTTTTATAAATTTCATAAAATTTATCTACATTTGGATTAACTATAAATCTTGTTCTTCCTCTTTCTAGGGTATCATTTCCAGGCTCTACAGTGTCTGAGGTTGTGTTTGGTTGATCTTCTGTTGGTAGGGGCTGATAGTCATAGGAATCATCCCATACCATTTGTTCTTCTTCTTGATCTGCTTGGTCTTCTGTTGCGTTGTCAAAATCACCCATTTCCATGTCTTCAAACCCTCCTTCTGCCTTGATTTATAACTTATTTACCTTATTTTTAAATTACGGAAAACTTTTTGGTTTTGGTTTTGTTACACGTGTGTCGCATTGGTGAGTTTGATTGATGGTATGCTGGTTATGCTTTCCAAAATATAGCCCTGTGCAACCAACCAATCTTGAGTAGCTGTCGATCTTGTGACCAACACGGAAAGTTTTGCGATGTCTCCAGTATGCAATCTGTCTAAATTGGGCAATTTCCACTTCAAGATCTTTTTGGCTGTCATAGCATATCTTATTATAATTAGACTCACAACTGCACCGTTGTAAAGCGTGTTGGTAATATTGTTTGTTTTTGTAGCTATCTTCATATTTATTAACGTCAAGAAAAAATGTTTCAAATTATTTTTTTAGTTTTGAGCATTACTCCATTACTAAACTTTCTGGTTTAGAAGCTTCGGGTTACATGTAGATTCGCATTTAGGTTTGCGTTAGTTACCTTACTCGACTGGTTGGGTTCCCTTGGAATAGGTTCACGTTTTGCACCCTTCGAAAACACATTTAAGGCAAAAAGCCCCACACCAACGCCTGCTAAAATCAACCAAGGACAAAATGACGGAACATAACTACCAAAAGATTGAGATGTTTCGTTTGTTTCCTCTGTTTGTTACATTATTAAGACAATTGCTCTTTCATTTTGTGATAATGTTCTTCAAGTTTTTTTAACCTGTGCATTTCGTTTGGGGTTTTTAATTTTAGTGACTTTGGTCAGGGTCTGAGGTGTCTTCGCTGGGCTCGGAATAGGTTCGCTCAGACTGGGTTCGCTCGTTGCTTCGCTCCGATAAGTTTGCTCGCTTGCTTTGCTTTTGTTGTTTCTGTTTCCATTGTTGCTAGTATTTGTTACAAAGCAAGACAGTTTTGTTGCGATTTTTCATTGAAACAAAGATGTTTTATTGTAATTAATGCACCAACTAGCAGAGAAAGGTAACTTCTGGACTTGTAACAAACTTCTTTGAGAAATCGCCCTGCTCAAAATTATGATGGGATTGTGTTTGAGATCTTGGGTTAATGCTTCTTCCGAGTCTAACGTGATGTTGTGTCCCAAAAATTTGATCGGAAGCAAAAGCCCCAAAAGTCGGGAGTATAAACTCAACAAACTTTCACCCACCATAGATATGACTTCCTTGCCAAATTAAGCCAAATAACGTCGAGACAGTTTTCTTGTTCCAACGGTGGCTAACTTTTGATGCCTTTGACGGTGAATTCCTTACCAAGATATTTTTTAGAATCACCCACTGCTATTAATGTGCAAAGTCGAGATTTGAAGTCAATCAGGTTCGTGCTCGTTTGATTCACGTTCGGTTCTGGGTTTGGATGCAACTTTAAAATTGTTTTGAGGCCCTCAGTTTGTTCCATTTCTAATATAAGTAACAAAATATTGCTTAATTTTTTCAAACTTTGTTCAAACAGATTTGTTTGGTTAAGAAGACTTTTTTCAGGTGTGATCATTTACAAGTGTAGAACATCAAATTGAGTGCTATAACTAGCTTGATAACCAGCGGAACATATTGCGACATATTTATTAGTTTTGTTCCTTTTTATTTACAGCAATACTTTAAAAATTTGTTATAACTGTGTTATAATTCAAAGGTTTTGAGAATTGTAACTTGGTTGCTTGAAGTTCTTACAACAAACACCAACTCAACGGCGGTTTGGTTTTTAGCAAGAGTTTAGAATATTTCACATCTCTCAGATGGTTTTTAATGGCATGCGATATTCGTCCGGCATTACGTCATGTTCTTCTTAACGCCTGATCAAACGGGTTTCGGTCTTTACAATAAAACATCGTGATCTATTATACTTTTGCCATTTTGGTCAAGGCACTGCTATTACCATGTTTAGATTTTTTGCGATATTTTACTTGCTGTTCAGAACTGCGGTCATCGATAAAAACAAAGTTTTGGTTCCGTCAAACACTTTTTGAAACAATGGCTCGATGGCTTGTTTAGTTCTAAAAGTTTGCGGTCGATGTCGCAAAGGTATATGTTGGGATTGGTAAATATCCATCGTCTTTCGAGATATATCTTGTTCTTTCAGATTGTGGGACATATGATCACGATGACTTCAAACGCGTGAAAATATTCTTGTTCAAGTAACTCAAGTACCCACTTGGTTTTCCCTGAGTTGGTTTTTCCGACAAAAGCGTTTATGGGATAGGATAGGTTTACGTTCGCATATTGTTTTGGTCATTTATGTTTTTAAATTAACTCAACATTAAGTTCACATGGTTAAGTTCGCGTGATTAAGTTTGCATTACCCAATTTCACGCAACTAGTAACTCAACGATTTAAAATTCCTGTCTTCAATAGTGAGTTGGGCATGATGAGAAACAAGTACATCGTCAAACACCCGCGGATTCTGCCTCTCGCGTCATTTCTATCATAATACCGCCCGAGTCACAAACTCTATGTCTGCTACCGTGGCCCTTGTTGTCGTCGGTGAGGAAAAGTCGAACTACAAACCGTATTTTTCTTTCAGGTAGTCGCCAATATAATCCTCCCCAAGTTGAAATCTTCTGCAATGTGTTGGCCCTATTCGGTAACCGAGTCTCCCTAAAACCTATGTGCTTCGTTCCAGTGATTATATTCATTCGTTCCTTGTGAAAACAATTGATTGGGTGTACCTTCGACCATAATGCTTGTTTTGTCGATGTGAGGATTGTAAAACGTGTGAGGGTTTTTGTCCTTTTGAACAAGATCAAAACGTCTTTCAAACTTCAGATTATTCGATGGTAATGAAATCACGGGCACACAGCATTTGGGTGTGGGTCTCAAACGTGAATCCATATTTAGTGATTTTTACGCACCCAACGATGATAAAAAAGAACATGAATTATGATTTATGTTGGGCGGAACCACGTTGTTGGGTTATGTCGTGTATAGATACTGGTAAAAGCTTTTTCCTTTCTTTTAAAAAAGAATGATGGAAAGCAAAAAGTTAGAAAAGTCTATTACAGTCTTAAAGGTTATTGGAAAGGGCACGCAGCCGTTGAAAACCTTCACCAAAAAACCGGCATCAACAAGAGCACGGTAAAAGCCTGGTTAAAAAAAAGTCATTTGGCAAATTTTTCAACTTGCCCCTGGATACGTATCCAGATCGAGTACTTTACAAACAGAATTTGCCAAACCCAATGACACCTATCAAATGGGCATGTTGTATTTACTTTGAATAAATGTCTGTGATGCATTTGGACCTCGATAAAGTTTTCTAGCGGTTATTTTACCATCACAATGCGTTACTGCATAATAAAACTGCAAGCAACATGTTTTTGTGAACAAGACTTGTCATTTGTTTTTACTAAGATCAATTAAAAATCGGCATAAATCACAAACGGCACTTTTTGTTTGTGCCTAAAATTTCCAAAAACTACCTTTCACGGTAGATTCTGGCATTTTGACAATACAGGCAGGACTTCCTTCACCTTTACACTTTTTAAAATGTTTGTCTAAATTGGTTGCTTATAAAAGTGTGAATTGAAACGATCGCAAAGATATGTTTTCCTGCCGTTTTTGTTGATTTGTGATCCAGAGAGTTTCGATTTATCTTTGATCTAACAAAAGTGGTCTTTTATGACAAGTAAGTCTTTATCGATGTGGTCACATTCTGTTTCTTCTGTATATAGAGTAGGTCTATGTGTGGACGAGATGGTGATTGCTCGGAGCGAATTTTTGGGAATCTGCATGACAAAACATTCAACTTTTGGGGACTGTTTAGGTTTGGTTCCGTCAATTTGAGCGATTCTTTGAGCGGCTCCTCGGCAGCACATGACAGGAAAAGAGTGCAAAAGCACGCGCGGAGAATGTCCCACACACTACTCTTGTGTATAGCATTTGGAGGACACACTTGCACTCGCGCCAGGAATGCGAAGGAATCTGCTTGAAGCAAAACGTTTCCACCTAGACCTACGTGTACTGTGATCAATCGACGAGGTGGTGCCCATGTCTCCATAGATAAGAAAGTGGGAGGACTTCTGTACAGCCTTTCTAATATGGCATTAAATTGATACCAAGATATGTGATAGCTTTTGATGTGTTAGTAAGCTGCTTGCAGGATAACCACTTGTGGATTACCACGGGGACCACTTATGATTAAAGTGTATGATTATGACGTATGCTGGATAAAACAAAACAGCTGGGTTGTTACTTAGGACAGGCCTTGCTGGAGAGAACTGAATAATTGGAACGGGCAGATAGACAAACAGTCAAGCCCACTTGCCGAATTCATATTTGTTTGGGTTTTTTTGAATAACTACCTGGTACCAATACGGTGCGAGCTAAGAAAAAGAAATCCCATACCTCTAAAACAAAGGGAAAAAACCTTGCAACAAACCATACACAAGCGAAGCAGCTACAGACTGATCATGAAAATGGAAAATACAGCCCATGCAAGTAATGGGCATGGGAACCATGACAACTGGTGTACTTGTTGTAAAATTTTGGTATTCTACAAGATTAGCTGATTGCAGGAGGCATGCAACGTGCACCGTAATTAGTTCAGTTACACATGAATGCACATTATTTGAAGACTTTTATATTTGCCCCATTCCTCCGAGCATGAGACGGAGATAACACATCGGTTTTTTAAATTAGTATTATTGTTTTTTATTTTTGTATTTTTTAAATTTTTAGCATTTTGTTATTTATTTAATTTATTAATTAATACTTGGTTAGGCCTACACTTGATGTGTTTAAGTTCACTTATGTGAGTACCTTTAATCTGCATGAACTGGCAAAGTGATAATTTTGGCTAAACTTCTCCTGCTGTAACTGTAACAGATCTTACGCAGAAGGCGTCCAAAGAAGCTTCCTTACATGTTCAGATTAGGGGCAGGGCCTACAAGTAAACTAAATTACTTCGGCCCATAACATTACTTACACTGTTAGTATTGTTATGAGTATTTTTTATTTTTCTACTATTTTTTAAATTTTATTTATTTATTATTTTATGTTTTTCAATTAATCACCGAAATATAACAATGTATAACTTTTTTCTTGCGCGTTAGCTGTAGATAGTAACACTATATCTTTGGCTTTCTTAGCCTTCTGCGCTGCAGCCGAGACTCGGGCGGTCACGCACCTGCACTCCAAGCTACTGGTACATGTTTACAACACCATGGCAACAAACAGCTGATTATTGAATTGAGGGATCGTCAACAAACCGTGTGCCTGCCGAGAATAATGCTATGTATCTTGGAGTGATAAAACAGATTCTCACAGGCCCAATTATTATGTATTTATTTATTTCTTTGTTTTGTTTCTTATTTGAACCACTGTGCAGTGACTGACTGAAGCCTGGCCAAAACCATTGAGAGCAGCCAACAATGCCTGTTGTATACCTAGTGCGGCAGCCAGGATCGCCGTGTAGCCCGAGTAGATGGATGCCTGCTGCATGAAAGAGGCCCCTGACATCAACAGCCTTGTTGAGTGCGAAATGCGCTGTTCCAGTGACTCCATTTAGCAATGAGCAGTGGCAATGGTAGCTACTTGGAACCGGCTGCCCGGACATCGATGGCCTTGGAGAGTCCAAAGTGCACTGCTCCACTGATTGCACTTAGCGATGAGTGTTGGCAATGGTGGCACAATGGAACCGTCTGTTGGATGAGCACTGGGTGTCTGGAGAGAGAATGCTGCTCCTCCGAGAGCTGCTTGTAGATAGTGATGCACAGCGGCAAGTTGACTCGATCCATAGTGCTGTCCCCTTGTAGTACAGGCCCGGCTGTGGACAACGGCCATGCGCATCCAAGGTGACGCACGCTGGTGTACTGTGAAAGTGACCGATGAGCAGGGTCTCTCTTGCTAACCATACCTGAGTCAGTCCTGCCAGAGAAGAGGATATGGTGGAGCAACCAAGCCCCCTCAGACGTTCCCAATCGATCCGCAGCAAAAGACATCATTGATCAGCAAATGGCATCATGACTCGCAAGGAAAATGAGACCATAAGATGAATGATGCATTCTCGCAATGGCCTGCAGAAGAGATCCATCCACACAAGAAAATCCGACGGCGATTCTTCCTTTACGTAGGCCGATTACTACAAGAAATATATACAAGGCCTACCAGTAGTTGGCCTAGTAAGCTGACGTAGGATGCAACTAGCAATCGATTCGAGGAAACCTTGCGCGACATATTAGTAAATTCCAAGGCACAATAATTTTTTTAAGTGAAGCTTTGCCACCTTTCCCATAAGGGGCATGAAATTGGCCTACAGTTTAACCAATTTGCACAAGGACACTTCATATCCAAGCAACTCGCGAACCTGAACACAACAGCCCAGTCACGTGATCATTCATGGCTGCTCTTACATGACCGCAAAACAATAAAACCAAAGGGCGCCCTCATGCATTTTCAGAGAGTAATGACTTTTATCGTTTATGCAATAAAAGAATTATTTGTTTAAGCCCATGTCACTTTTCGGCCTCAATGTGAGATGGAAAAGTAATTTTATTTTAAACTATTTAAGATTCCTCATGATGATGAGGATGAGGGGGTAATATTTCTTCATCATCACTGTCACCTTTTTGCCCCAGTGCTTCTAAGGGGAGGAAAGGAGGAGGGGAGAATGCCCAAAGTGCATGTATGTGTAATCTGTTATATATCTGTTTAAATTGTTAAAATCAGACAAGAAAAGGCTTAGATATGATTTTATCAATAGTTTTGGGATATTACTGATTTGGACTGCTTGTCTTTGCCAGTACCTGTAAAAAGTTATGGTTTCCTGGCCTTGCTTGCAGATTTTTCTTTGGTAAACAGTGGAGTAAACAATTTCAAATTGGAAATTCAAATTTCTAAATATGGTAGTCGGGAGATGTGAATGCATGTTACAGAGGAATTTGACATGACTTGTTTGTGATTTTAAGTGGAAGTTGTTATGGAAATAAGAATAAACAACAAATGTGAAAAAACACTAAACCAATCCTTTCCATCCGTAAAATAAAACATACGTGTAATCAAGGGATCAAACATATTGTCAGAAGTTACAATGATAAACACTGATAACAGACATTATTTTTGTCTTAAGTGGGATTACTTAAGTTGTGTATCACCTTACATTGTGTAATAACATAACAGAAAACAAATTAAACTTGCAATATTTCCTTTAACCACTTGCTGCTGGGGAGCCTGGTTTTAGACACATATTCTTAAATGCACAGCCAAAATAGGACAAAGGGAACTGTGCCTTGTAACAAAAGACCATACTTGTAGCAAAAGACCAGGCTGCTGGGAATTACCAACATTTTTTCACTGTCAATAGCGGAGATTGTCCAGCATTGTTTTGAAACAGTACAACAATATTTGTGGCATTCAGCGAATTACAACCGGGGACAAAAGCGCTCCATCACTGCAGCGATGAGCCACACAGTACCCCAGCACGTCAATCTGGCCCCAATTGAAAAGACGTCAGCAGTGCACTGTGCTGGTTTCGGGAACAAAGAAAATTACATAACACCGCACATTCTTTTTACAAGGTGGCAGGCCTGGCTGAAATATACCTGCGTCAAAAGAACATCTATTTCTTTCAGATTAGATTTTTCGGAGCATTCAGACTAGAGTAGCCACTAGATAGTCATTTGTATGGGTGTGAGTGTCCAGTAAATGAAGAAATGAAGTTTTAAAGAATTTTGAAAACAGAAAAAAAGCAAAAATATACTCTGGCCCAGTAGAGTCAACATTTATACATGTAAATGCCCCCGGCCCGAAGTGCTTAAGAAAAAGTGTCACCGTGCTCATTTGTTCATCACTTCAGGATGTAATAATTATATGTCTACATTATAAGGACTTTCTGGCTTCCTTATGTGTTTCAAAAGTAGGATTTGCTGTTATGGAAACAAGGAAATGATTAAAAAATCAATTAAATCCCCCCCCAATCTTCCATTGCCCCAAACCTCAGTCCCCTTGTGAGTTGATAAAAAGGACATAATAAAGAAAAAAATGATAAAGCAGTCTACAGTTTAACTTGTTTCCTCATTCATTTTGCTTATGATTGATGCACAGTCTAAATAGGCCATTTTACCAACTTTTGTTCATTTGTATATTGTATGATTGTCAAAATGAAAATTTAGAATACCTGCAGTGTACTGTGCCATGTGACACATAGTTGAATCATCGGGATAAAAAACTTTGTGCATCTTTAACTTACATTGTACTTTAAAATAACATCTAATATACCATATTCAAGTTTTAACTGACCTTGTTACTTAAATTTTAGAAAAAACAGCAAAGGAACTCGAGTAACAAAAGTCAGTCTTTTCGTTTGTTTTCAAAATAACCAAAACCTACAACAAACGCAGGCAGGTCCGTACACAAGCTGTGTATCTAGCATGTTGGAAGTGTTTATGGGCTACAAATTCTATTACTGTGCTTTTCTATGCCAGGTGACATGATCCTGCTTATCTTTGCAAGGTAAAACTGGGGTTGAGAAAGCATTCTTCCACCTTAAAATTACTTTAAAACTATTATTAACACATATTGGTACAAGATTTGAGTTTCCATTTATCCTTGTTCTACCGTTGATGAGTTTACCCAGCGCAGTACGAGAGTGGTAATTTTAGGAAAAACAACCTAGAAATATGACTAAACTTCTTTCTGTTAGTGGATTGGAATACATTTAAGAACCATAATACCGGTAATTTGCCTTACAAGCCGTTTAATGTTGCATGTCCAGATTGCAGGCGTTCCCATTTATTTGTTCAGATGCAATACTCAAAGATGCACTTGCACACTTGGTGTTCAGTGTAAAAGGACAGCCATGTTCTGAAAGTGCTGTACATACAGATGCATTTTGCTGTACCACACAGAAAAGGGCATTGTGTTTCCCATTGCCTCTACAATATAACTCTCTCCCATAGACTAAGCAAAGGCACTTACACTGAGGAAAAAAGAGCAACCACCAGGGACAGGGAAATATCTTTTGTTCAATTAGTGTTCTCTCCTCCTTGGTTAAAATATTGAACAAAACAAGTAAATATGTGTAAAAATAAGGAAGGGTTGCGTAGCACCGTGATCAGAATACTGACAAGAATATCATACAAATTCGGTGCTCTGGAATATGTGATTGCCGAGCTTTCGTCAACTGAGTACCTTCTTCAGGGCAAGCAGATTCAAGTAACTATGCGTACACCCCTAACCCCCTAGGCTGACTGTAAAATCACATTGACATTGGAGGATTTGGGACTGTTAGAGCCGACAGTTTCACAGAACAATGGCATTTTTGTTTAACATCCACATAAAGTTTGAACATTTTTAAAACAAATTAAAAGAAAACCATCCCCCCAAATAATGAATGCAAAATCAAACACAACTTACCTGCTGGGTTAAAACAGCATCAGTACCAATTAAGTGTGATTGGTTGCTTAGTGAATGATCCTCTGATTGATCTGACTGGCTGATATCCCCGGTCAGCTGACTGTCATGGCCTCTGATCATTTCTGATTGGTTGAGAGGATTGTCCTCTGACTGTTCTGATTGGCTGATATCACTTGACAGCTGCCCATTGTTGCTGGTAACGAGCTGTGATTGGTTGACTGAGTTTTCCTCTGATGGATCTGATTGGTTATTGATGTCATTAGTTGTTGTTAGACTGATTCGGACTGGGAGTCCTACAAGACCTAGAACAGCAAACATACAAACTGCAAATGTCACATACTGTAGGGAAGTCCAGCCCCCGATTTCAGTTGTGAGATCATATGAATGGATTTCAAATACTTTTCAAAAAACAAATTATATTTGCCAAAAATCTCTATATAAAACATATTTCTTGAAAACTGAGATACATGCACATATTTTGACAGTAAGACATGCAGAAGATTAATATGCAGCCAACTCTCACTATTACAAAATCAGCAGGACCCTGTGAAAATGTTCACTCATCAATGTTCATTTGAATTTTGCTGCATGCAGAGCATAGTGCACTGGCTTCTGGCCTCGGATTTACAACATGTACAGATGCTACTGTGTGTGTATACAACAAATGTACATCAATATGGGTGATGTCCGAAGTTGTAACAATACTCTGTAGAGAATGATTCATCGAATGTAACAGGAATAATAAACCATCAAAATGTTATTTAATGAAAAACAATGTGCATGAATGGCAAATGAAATAGAAACACCAAGACGATCAACTATAATTTATGTCTGAGGGCGAAGTCAAGATATATGAAACAGCAAGTATGCCGATGATCCACTGGTACGTGATCTTTCCTAAACAGTGTCACAGAGAGATATTATACTGTCTGTTCATTTTGTAATGTTCACTGTGTGATACCAGTTTTCTTCTGGGCACGTGCCTTTGTTGAAAATTCAATTATGGACAAGCATGAGTGCACAATGGTCAATGTGTCCCATGAAAATATTGTCTGAGTGTAACAGATCGTTCTCTGTTCTGTACTTCGCAAGAGACAGGACGTCTCACAAAGCCTACATGTACATGTATGTCATGCAAGCACACAAACTCACTGGCAGGTACATGTATACCAGTTCTTACTCAAAATCCTTTGTGACAAGAATAGTTCTGTGTTTGGGCACTCAATTCCTTTCGTGTTCTTAACTTGGAGATAAATGTTTTAACCCTTTTCTGAGCTTGGGCCAGGGTGAATTTACTTTTTCTATCAAAGAGAGGTTAAGAACCTTATTTCATTGTATTTAACAAAAAAATTCATAGAATAGGGTGATGGTTTGGGGGGATGGTTTTGTAATTTGGGTCTTTTCATTGTAAGTTATCTGTATGGGTGCATGGGGCAGGGGATCAGTAATCTGTTGAGGATTTGGGGATAATGGCCTCATTTTTTCATAAGTTAAAACTGTCAAAGGCCTTTGTAAAATCAATCATTGTTTTTTAAGAATTCTTAATTTTCATATAAATTAGCTATAGCAGTGCGCACTCGACAAGAATAACTGGAATGCACCAAAGTAGCGGTGCATTTTGATGATAGGTTGTAGTTGGTAACCACAGTGGATGATTAGCAACTGTGCGCAGTCCAAAAATAAGTACCTTCGCATTAAAACATTTTACATCGGGTCAAGATTAACTAATACAAGAGACACAGTTGGGGTAAAAACATACACCTATTAAAACAAAAACAGTTTTCCTTGAATTTCAATCATTCCTATCGACTTGTCTTTTCATGAGGCCAGACAAAATGGGTCTTTACTTGATGTACATGGTGTATGCATCAATTAAAAAGCCTGAGACATATATATGGTTCTTGTTTTTTAATAATAAAACAAATCAGAAGTACACAGTCCAACCCTAATAGTGCCACTTTCTGTACACTTGTTGTCACATCTCATAGTCGCAGTGGACCACTTTCTGAAGAGTTCTTGAATGACAATAAGGAGGTAGATGTACATTGTCACAAAATGAAAATGTCTCTGAGTATTTTTGACTGAAGTAAACACTATGAACATGAAGCTGAGATACAACTTGTCTGGCCTCGTAAAGAAAAGGTAGGCAAAACTATTTCAAACAGCAAAAAAAAATGAGGAAAATGATTTTTTTACCAAGTGAATGTAAACTTTTTGGCCCAACTGTACCAACTCGGCTTAAAATTGTTATCCAGGATTTGTTAACACATTATAAATGAGTCTCCAACAACTCTTTTTAATAATGCAACAGAATAAAAATTTTGTACTATGTGATTTTGCTGTAACAGATTTATTCCCCATAGATATTTACATATTTTTTCCAGAACTGAAGATGTGTACTTGTTGTAACTTGAATTTTGTTATAACCAAGTTTCTAATAATGAGACTCCATTGTATCAACTTCTCATCTTTACTCCTGCAAGACGTCAAACTGATTCAATGATCAGACTGGCAATTCAAGCCAAACTTTCTAATTTCAAACCCATCATCATTTTTTTAAAGATCTGCTACCAGAAATTGTATGCAGCATATTATTTACCAACAAATAGTACAATGTACTTTCACTGGACTCTATAACACAAAGCTTTCTATACTCTATGGTAAATGCAAGTAGTACAATTCATGGGTTTTGTTCCCACCCGAGTATTACTGAAGAGGGAAGAAGTTGCTGTAAAAGATCAATTACCTGAAGATACATGTATCTCACCATCCTTACCTGTTCTGTCCTCTCTATCTGCAGCTAAAGCAGGCTGCTGGCCTGTCTTACTGGATACAGCCCCATAGTCCCTATTTGAGGAGCCACTTCTTGAAAGAGTGGATAGGGCAGGATGCTTAGATAAAGCAGATATGATGATTTGGCCAGATGGCAACAGTTGGCGATTCAAATGATTTAGCTCCACTGTCACATTCTCATTGCCTTGCAACTGATCACCCTGTTCAGATAAAAGATCAGTGAGACTTATTTCGAGTCAGTTGGTTAAATGAATCCAAATTAATACCATGTACTTCCGTCAGTACCTTTGGGTATGCAGGAAACAGATCTATGGTGCAGCATTGTTGTCTAAAAGTTGGAACCGGCCTGAAATCAAGCTACACAGAAGATCTCACAGACATGCATGTGTCGTTTCTAAACAAGTTAAGCAAAAAAGAACCCTATCCCTCTGATGGGGTACAGTGCAAGTTGATGCTCTTTGTGTTCTGACCACTAAGGAGTGCAGATCACTTTAGTCCTATAAAATGCAGAACAGATACAAGAACAGTTCCATTCCAAGCCTCACCCACTTACTGAATAAGCAGGTTTAACCTTTGAAGCTTACGTGTGATATGTTTCGTATTGTGTGATTTCCCTTGGATCACTTTAATTACCTTTTACCAGTTACATTTATATTGTATGTATATATATATCCATGTACATGCATTGTGCAAGCTTTTGATCTACCTTCCCTTTTGCCTATATTGGACTTGTAAATGCTTGCAATTCGTCAGAAATGATCTTTCAGAAATTTATTATTATGCTTCTGAAAAAATAATTCTTGTGATGTATGAATGTAAAGCGCAATTCAACCTACTGGTTCATATACTGTGCATTTTTAATATGCGATTTTGTTTTCTGAACTAAACAAATTAATAATAATAATAAAAAAAGGTAAGCTGGCATGATCCAAATATTTTGTAAAGTATGCACAGTGTATTTCAAAATACATGTAAAATGCTTATGAGTGTAATCCGCCTCGACTAAAAGTACCCCCTCAACAGTTGAACAGAGCCAGGTGGTCCGCACTCCGCAGTACTCAATCAGTCGTGATCTTGTTTGGCGCATGCATGGCTGACGCAATGCACTGTGACACTAGCACACATGCATTACGTGTACATGTACTAAGTTTGAGCTCTTCAAAAGTTTTGTCCGTGTGTGCATTCTCATGCCCTAGGCTATCTAGCCGAGGTCTTCCATTCAGACTGTACAGCTTTAAAGAAGGCAAAAGAACATTGATGCTGTCTTTTAAGGAGAACCCCCTGTCAACAATTCAGGGAGAAAATAGTCAAAATAGAAATTCTGTACCTTAGAAATTGATGTCTGGATGGAAGTAGGATTGAATGGCACATGGGAGACCTTACAAACAGAATGATTGTTTTAACTCCTGTTACATACATTGTAACATTGAATTTTTAAAGCCTATTAGTCCATGCACCTCAAAGTTGAGATATGGAACATTTGAGGTTTTAATTTGCCAGTTTACAATCTCTGAATATTTACAAGAATATAAGGACATTGAAGTTCAGTTAACTTTGGTTCATTGTTACCTGTGATGATACCATCTGGTGATGCACACAGTCATGGCTGTGACGAATGGCAAAATAAACCATCATTTGTGATGCGCTCTCCTGATATCTTTTCATATTGCATTATGAGGAAGGTGGTTTATTTATTTTATTCATGTAACTTTTCAAATGTTTTTATAAATCTAAAATAAGATGAGTTTATATTTTTATGAAAATTATAAACATGTACTTAATGTTTATTCTTAGTACCAGTATGCGAAAAGACTTACGTACATGTATAATGGATGTGTGTGTGAATTTGTTTGCATTTAAATTATTGTAACCTTTTAGTTTTTGAACTTTGCTAGAAATGTAAAGAGCAAAAAGTAACACAATAAAAGTTGTGTTTATCTGTCAACAGGTTTATTGACAGGTTACATTTAATAATTACTTCCTGGGATTTTTTACCTCACCTTCTCAAAATAGAATTAAAGCCAGTCTGAAAGTATGCACGTCTGCTTCTTTTCATTTCAACTACATGTAGATAAAGCTGCTGGGCCACCACCAGGTTTGGAACAACCACAGCAGCCCCGCAACACTGACAGGTTCCATACCATCATTCTCATTCATCAACGAGTAAATTATAATCACTATCATAGGAACTGAATCCACTCACTTTCACTCGAAGAATCCGATACGTGTTTACAACTTTTTCTTTGACACATTGAAATTGTAGACTCAGCAAACAAGCATGCATGTACAGTGTAGGTTGCTGTCTTTTCTCAATTAAACAGCTTTACATCTATACACATACTGTACACGGTAGCAGCGATTCAGGCCAAGATTCAGGTCTGCATACTCCTACATTGACCAACCCGCGTTATTCTCTGTGGCATATGAATAATCTGTCGCCACTGCACGTATACACAAGTGCAATCTCACATGTATGCCATGCAAATTACGTTCTTCTTCACCTTCAACGTCTTGTACTCCATTTTGATACAAATTTCGCAATTATTTTGACCAGCTAAGAGTAAGAATTTAGGTTTAAGCATCTTAGAGATTAATGTATAATATTGTGCATTTTCAGCACATCCTTAGAAATCCTTGTGTTAATGAATTTGGGCAGGAATCAATGCCAGCTTACATACTCGCATATCTTCATGCATGCTTGTTATGTCATCAATCTAACACAAACACAGCCTCGCATGTTTCTGAAATCAGCCCAGTTGCTTGTGGACAGAAACTTTTATTTCTCTGGCGTTGATTTTCAGCAGATAAATTAATTGTATATTGGTTTTTGGGAGGATAATCTACATGTACTTCCAAAATCCTTGGTATTGAAATATTTGAAGTCATTTTCAGTTGGGCTTTAATGATAATAATAAAAATAATAATAAAACATGTTTCTTGGCTCCCAAATTTAATGTGCGCTTTAATCCAACACTGAAAATTTGATTTAAATAAAAAGAAAGAAATTAAGGATTGGTGATAAAAAAAATTGATTTTGGTGTTATCAATTTTCTACTTCCTTGTAATTTTTGTGCTGAAAGTGTCAGCCCCAACTCCTCATGCAAAAATACTCCTGAGATAGGCTGCAACATATTTGAAAGGGCTGAAGCCCAGAACAAGTGCATCGATGACTGAAAAAGACTACAACAAACGACTGTTACAATAAACATTCTTTGTGAATTTTGTCATGTATGCTGTAGCAGTATTGCACTGTAAAGAGGAACAAGCATGTATTGATATCTTGAGATGAATCCTAAACTAAAGGGATTTAGGACTGCTTTAAACAGAAAGAAATGCCAAGCATGATTACCTTACCATTCTTACAACTTACCTGTAAATTAGTGACAATGTAACCTGCTGTACTTGCTGTCTCTCCTTGACCCGCAGTACTTTGTATGACATACGTATTGGATGGTGTCAGGTTCATTGATGTATCCAGAACCTCATATTGGTACACATCTACTTGCTCTGATGTTGCTGTTTTAACATGAATATGAAAAAAAAATACCTTCAAGTTCATACCAATACTAATACATTTCTCCAGGTAAGTCACTCCTGTTTACATAGATGTGCTGATGTGTGCCTCTTTTTGAAACCAAGTAAAAACACAAGTATGGCGTATTGTTCAAAAGATGAACTAAAATGCAACTCCACATGTCATTTTTTTAAAAACTACTAAAAGAGTGACTTTGGTAATTTAAAACTCAAATTTGTACCTTCAGATTTATAAAAATGATAAGGTCGGGATAATTAAGCATATGTGTACATTTTGTGGACATTTGGTTGGCTACTAGTGCAGATTAAAGGCACTTGGATTCATTCAAAGTTTTAAGTCAATATATTTGTATCAGATCGGGCCATGAAAAAAGTCCAAAATGATTAGAAAGATTTGGCTTTCTTCATTCCCTAGCCGTTTCAGTTCCCTCTAACTATACCAGCATATTTAACAGGTTTCATACCTTTCAGCTACCCAAATATATAACGAGTACAATATGTTCATTGAATATGTCATATCTGAGAGAATTTGTATGATGGTTGAGAACATTGATGCGAAATGCATATATTGACATTATCGAAAGCGCTGTCACACTAACAATTCCAAGGGCAATGTTCATTTTGCCAGTTTTGGAGATATACCCTCTCAAAACACATCCTTTTTCTGATCCTAAATTATATAAAAGGTAGAGTTGTAACGTGCAGTGTCAGGGGTCAAAATTAACTTTTTTCCCCCAGTCCTACCAAAACCGCACATGCAGCCTCAGTGAGCAATCCTTGTTAGGGTGCAGGCGTGGCAATTTTTTTTTTGGTTTGCCCGATCGGGCAGGCCATGTCATAAATTTGCCTGCTTTTTGTTTTAAGGGCAATTCTGTGCTGATTGAATGACATCAGTGGGGACAACAGCTTCCAAAAGTATCTCAAAAAGTGATAAACACCTGTCTTAATGAAAATTCACACAATCACGAAGGCAATCAGAACGGCAAACTGGCCAACAATGTCTGTGTATCGCATGGTATTAAAGCATGCGTGATGCATCCAGACCAGCTGATGCTAAACCTTGTGCCATGAGCATAACCTCAAATGACACTCATGAACACAGAAAATACATACATAAAAAAGAGACCAAGTTCTATGAATTCACTTGCAGAAAACCTCTTGCAACGTAACATCAATGTCTTTCCGGCCTGCAGCCTTTTGCGTTCGCAACTTGTATATGGCCGATGAAGAGTGTTGTACTTGAATGGTACAGACTGGTACTGGTTGCTACATTTCCATCATGCATTCTTCTGCACGGGTGTGGTACGGAGGAAATCACAGCAGCTTTGTTTAATGCATAGAAATTCGTGCACGTGTGTTCACCACTGTGACAGTGAAATGTTGATGTTGACAATGCGCAAAGAGTTATGGGGCGATTTCATGTCTGTGCAGGTAAAGGATACATACACGCGTGGTGCTGGGTGACATAAGCCAGCGATGAGTGATCAGCCGTGATGAATGCCTTGGGCGTAATTAACCTAATTCTAACACAAAACTAATAATAAATCGGATGCCATAATCCCATATATTCTGTTGATATTTTAAGAGCTGTTTATTGATATGTTGGTCTGACAATTTGCCTGAGCATCTTTGATTATGTTCAGACAAACACAATAAGTGCTCAGAAAATGTCCGACTGAAATTTCACACTCAGAGACTCCATACACCTGGAACAAAATATCCCACAGAGGAGCTGGTTTGCAGTATCCAGAAGAAAGAGAAGTACAGTGCACCATTCAGCACTATGCTCCGCCAAGCCCACGTACATCACATGGGTGAAGGTATGTACCCTTACATCCCAACACTTTTCAATTCAATAGGTACGATAACTGAAACACGTCTGCTTTAGAAAAATGATTTCCTTAATGCAACTTACGTCCCATAGGTACTGTTAGGGAAGCAACAGGGACAGACAAATTCATGTCTGGTGTCAAGTGTTTGGATCCACGTAGAGTCTTCACGTGCTTGGAGCCAATGGGACTGGAACGGATGTGGTCAATTAGTGCTGGAGTCAAAAATATGCACATTTTATCACTCTCAAGACGTAAAACAAACAATAAAATGAACAAGAAACACATTTCAAATGTAATGAATCCTTAGCTCTAGTAAACATAATCGTGCAGGGAATAAGTTTACTTCAGTCTGCACTCTATTTGATTACAGCAGGCAATCAGTACATGGTGGGCTCCAACATGTCCTCACTTGACTGTCATGAGTACATTTCACAGCAAAAAGTGAACTGTAGTTCATGCATACAGCTGATAGCTGTTGACTTTGATGAACTCACCAGCCAGGCTCATCTCTTCATGACCAGGTATATGTCTCTTAAGCATCCACCATTTAGAGCGTAGCCACTGTGGAGATCGCACACTTCTCCAGTTTTTTGCTAGCTCATCCCAGTTGACTTGACTATCATTTTCTGCATCACTTTCCAGCAATCTGAGCAAGAATTAAGTCTTCTTTTCAATGAAACTTCACAATATATTTTTAAAACTGCATTTGTATTACCCCTTCTCTCAAAAGAGAGTACCGTATACTTTGTGGTAATAAGCTCAATGACACTTGATCTTTCAAATGAAAATGAAGCAAGGCTTGTAAAGAAGCACAATTAACCACTACCTGCAGGGTAGATTTCTCTTGAGAGGGACATGATGGCGGGACCTTTTTAACCACTTCGTGCCGGGGCATTTTTCAACGTTGAGGATGCTGGGCCGGCATGACTATCATTTTTTCCGTTTTCAAAATCCTTCAACAATTCATCATTCAATTTAACAGTCGTTTATAGCTGCACGGAGTAATCTTTAGGCACTACTCTAAGTTGATAAGTGACCTTCATTGACGCCCGAATATTTCAGCCAGGCCTGCAGCCTTGTACACAGAGCCCAGATTGTGCGGTGTTATACAACTGTCTTTTGTTCACGAACCTGGCTCAGTGCATTGCTGACCTCTTTTCAATAGGGGCCAGATTAGCATGCAGCGGTGCTGTGTGGCTCATTGCTGCGGTGGTGGAGAGCTTTTGTCCCCGGTGGTAATCCGCTTGCTCTAAATACCCAAACCCTGGTATACGGTTTCAAAATAATGCTGGATTATCACCGCTTTTGACACTGAAAAATGCCGGTAATGCCCAGCAGCCTGGTCTTTTGTTCGGAGTACGGTCTTTTGTTACAGGGCCCTGTTTCCTTTGTCCGAGTTCGGAGACCCAGGCCACACATATAAACCATACGGCTCCGATTTTGGAGTCCCCGGCTGGTAGTGGTTAAGATTTTCTATTTTCAAAATTCTTCAAAAAATCATGTGTTCATTTACTGGACGTTTACACCCAAATGGACGACTCTCTGGTGGCTACTCTAATCTGTCAGGCAACCTTCATTGACGCCCAAGTATTCAGCCCAGGCCTGCAGCCCTGTAAAAGAGAGCCCAGAATTGTGTGGTGTTGCATAATTTCCTTTGTTCTGGTGAATGCCAGTAGTGTCTTTTCATATGTGGCTGGATTAGCGAGCAGTGGCGCTGTGTCGCTCATCAATGGGGCCCTGGAGCATTTTTGTCCGCGGTGCTAATCCGCGGGTGCACTATGCTCAAAACAGTGGTATATTGTTTCAAAACAGTGCCGGATTACCTTCAAAAAATGGAAGCAAACAATGATGGCAATTCCCAGCAGCAGGACCTTTGTTCCGAGTACAGTCTTCTGTTACACAGACCAGCTCTTTTGTACGAAACTGGGCACCCTAGCTCTGCGTATAAACACACGGTACCCAAAACCAGGCTCCCCGGCAGAAGTGGTTAAAACTCAGCCAGATGGGTGTCCAGACACTGCCCCATTTTGTCTGGCTAGTGTCCACATGATGTACATGTATGCATTCACTAAGTATTCCTGGGCACACAGCTAGTCCAAACAAGTATTAACTATCTGAAGGTGAACAAGTAATCTACAACTCACGCTTTAAAAAGTGCTCATATTTGAGTTTGAATCTATATTTATCTTGACCTACATGTACCTCTCAAGCAGCTTATTATCATCATCCTTGGTCCACTCAGTGCCCCCTGCATGCTTCCAGTTAAGGTAGTTCAGCCACTTAGCACGGCACTGTTTCTCTGTTCTGGTGGGTACCTTTGCAGCCACTTGAGACCACGAGATACCTGTAGTTATGCTCTCACCAGGGGCGGCCTTGGACAATGAGTATACAGCCTCAGTTAGCATCTGCTCCTCATTCAGCGTCCATTTGCCTTTCAAATACAGAGGAAAACCAAAAAGGGGTGTTGATTACAACTTAGTCTCTACTTATCCATTTTACCAGAGGTACTTTTATTACATCAACATATCCTGGCAAACTGGATTTAATAAGAAAATAGTTTGATTTTTGTTTTCTATCATTTGATATTTGGAGAAAGCTGAAGTTTCAGCTGACAGCAGCCCTGCTGTAAAATGCCTTGATGACTCCCCGACCCCCCACAACCTACAACCCATGTTTACTTACTACGATCAGCATTCTGGTGAGTCCTACTGTGTAGTTAGAAAGTCTTGATTTAACATGCACGTTTTGCTTGTAGTTTTTTATACCAATCACTAGTCACTTTGCACATCCAAAACCTACTTTGTGCTGTTACTACAAACATTCAATATTTTAAAATGTACTTTACATTTTGCTATTAACTGACATGCTTGTTCCAGAGAATAAATTTACTGCAATTCACTAAACCTATATGAAAGCGAAAGCAAAATATATTCTTTTGAAGGGAAACTTCTCCATGTTGTAGATCACATAAGATGTGAATAGAGAACTTCAAGATTACAAAGGCAAGCTTGTGTACAGAATACATTTCAGGAATATCATGAAAAAAAATATTACTATAAAAAGTACAGATCTGGAAGCAAACTATGATACATGTACCAGTACATGAACATCCATGTGATGAGCCAAGTTTAAAATCTGGAGGCCTCAATGACACATGTATGCCACAATGTGTTATATCCATAATTTTTGGATTGACTCGGTGACATAAGGGTACAGTGGCTTACAGAGAAAGCCATCTGTCACCCTAGAAAATGGATACAAGCCTCCCTGTCCTGTACTTGAGCCTTTTGGTACAAGACACAGGAAGTGCTTTAAGTACATGTAGATGCCCACATCGCTTCAATTTGCTTGTAAGGTTCAAACATGTATCATAAAAAAAATGTTTTGGTTTACTACTGTTGAAAATGACTGCATATTACATCTAAACACTACACTGTTCTCATAATCCACAAAGCAGTGACATATCACCACAGTGGATTTGTATTCAAGGAAACAGAAGATTTCCTGATGTAAAATGATAGATTCCGAAAAGATCACCAGGATTTAAAAGTCTGAATAGAAGGAAAAAAAAGAGGGGATGCTCATATCAATGGGTAGGAGCCATTAAATTAAAACACATTTACATGTACTTTGCCTCAAACCACCAACCACTTTTCAGGCTTAGATGACATAAAAACTGTTTTTAAGCATCTTTATTAGGTCCTGCCATAAGATCCAAATACTTCATAACAATCTCACTGCTATCTCCCAAGTTGCTTTCAGTACCACTTTCTGTTAAAGTATTGATTAACTAAACTTAACCACTACCAGCCAGGGACTCCGAAATCGGAGCCGTATGGTTTATATGAGTGGCCTGGGTCTCCAAACTCGGACAAAGGAAACAGGGCCCTGTAACAAAAGACTGTACTCCGAACAAAAGACCAGGCTGCTGGGCATTACCGGCATTTTTCACTGTCAAAAGCGGTGATAATCCAGCGTTATTTTGAAACCGTATACCAGGGTTTGGGTATTTAGAGCAAGCGGATTACCACCGGGGACAAAAGCTCTCCACCACCGCAGCAATGAGCCACACAGCACCGCTGCATGCTAATCTGGCCCCTATTGAAAAGAGGTCAGCAGTGCACTGAGCCAGGTTCGTGAACAAAAGACAGTTGTATAACACCGCACAATCTGGGCTCTGTGTACAAGGCTGCAGGCCTGGCTGAAATATTCGGGCGTCAATGAAGGTCACTTGTCAACTTAGAGTAGTGCCTAAAGATTACTCCGTGTGGCTATAAACGACTGTTAAATGGAATGATGAATTGTTGAAGGATTTTGAAAACGGAAAAATGATAGTCATGCCGGCCCAGCATCCTCAACGTTGAAAAATGCCCCGGCCCGAAGTGGTTAAACCTGATCATCCTAGACCAAACAGTATGCATGACACAGACTTCCATAGCCTGTTAACGAGGACAAGCAGAATTCATTTGTGAATATGCAATCAAAGAAATTTTATATGCATCAGATAGACAAGACGTTATTTACGGGGAGTTAAAGAGAAATATTCCTTCCTGTATGCAGCATGGAAACGTTTTACTGCAGCAAAACACTTCAGAGAAGTTAAGCACTTTCTTTACCCAGCAATACTTTATGAGATCAAAGCATTGAACACTGGTCACAAGTTTTGGTGACTCCAACTGACTCAACTCCCAACAAGTATAATGACTCAACTTGAATCACTGCAAGCTAATGGCTCAACTTGACTCCATCAAAAGACTTGAGTCAAAGTATGCTCACACTTGAGTCCTCAAACTTTGACAAAGATAACTGCAGAGACAAATCACGGCATGAAAAACTGTCAAACAAAGTTATGACCTCTCACTCAACAGTATATGCCATTTCACAGACCTTTTCTTGTGTTGTGAATTGTTAACATGTAAATGTAGTGCACATTCTACTACATGTACATGTATATATGGTCCAACTTCTACAAAGCAGAATTTTCAATTTGGGTGTCAGTTCCTGTGCTGGGTTTAGACCATTTCTGAAGCTCTTGATGGGGTTCCAGATAATGGTATGTTCTTTTCATAATTGGAACCAGTTCTGAATGTTAAAATTTGGTTTTGATGTTGCTATAAAACTTTGCAAAACTTATTCCAAATCTAAAGTCCAACCAGACATTTCACTGTTGTTTTCTTGTTGACTATTACGTCAACAAAACTGTTACGTACATGTAGATCATTGGCAGGAATGTCCAGTAGAAGCAGTACCCAAGATGCAAGCAGGTTGAATATAGCTGTGATCTTCATAAAGAAACTGTTTTTGTGTTCTTTCATTTTAGCAGTGGGACAAACTTCATAATTCCAAATGCAATTTCCGAATTTCAAGAACTTGAACACTGGTTTCTCCATTCTGTGTCCCTACATAACATGTTTTTCCAAAATCTAACGTGGGGCCGCGGGCATGTATGCATACATGTACTATATTCGTCACCACATCTGGACAGTATTACTTGACAACAAATTTGTCCCAGACTCAATACTATTTCTGGCCAAAAATACCGACTTTTTAAAACATAATACCAGCGCCTTACAAAGTCAGACTTTATAAATGCTGATCATCTGTGCCGCATTTTTGACTGCATTAGCTTTTCACACTCTCAATGTTACTCAACAGCAGCAATGGTCAAATTAGGGCAACACACATACTCAACAATATACTCATGTATAAAGTTATTGAAGTCACTGGAGCGAGAGAACAAGTTTGTATGTTATCCAATATGGTGTTGGAACTGTCATGACATGTTAACCACTTCATGCCGGGGCATTTTTCAATGTTGATGATGCTGGGCTGGCATAATTATCATTTTTTCCGTTTTCAAAATTCTTCAAAAATTCATCATTCCATTTAACAGTCGTTTATAGCCGCATGAAGTAATCTTTAGGCACTACTCTAAGTTGACAGGTGACCTGCAATGACATCCGAGTATTTCAGCCAGGTCTGCAGCCTTGTAAAAAGAGCCCAGATTGTGCGGTGTTATGTAACTTTCTTTCGTTCACGAACCTGGCTCAGTGCACTGCTGACCTCTTTTCAATAGGGGCCAGATTAGCATGCAGTGGTGCTGTGTGGCTCATCGCTGTGGTGGCGGAGTGCTTTTGTCTCCAGTGGTAATTCGCTCGCTCTAAATGCCCCAAACCCTGGTATACGGTTTCAAAACAAGGCTGGATTATCACCAATTTTGAGAGTGAAAAATGTCGATAATGCCCAGCAGCCTGGTCTTTTGTTCAGAGTATGGTCTTTTGTTACAGGGCCCTGTTCCCTTTGTCCCAGTTTGGAGACCCCGGCCACGCATATAAAGCATACGTCTCCGATTCCGGAGTCCCCGGCAGGAAGTGGTTAAAACATTCCTGATAAAAACTGTCACAGAAAATAATAGTGGGTTTACAGATCTTCTGACAGTGACCAAGACTTTGAACTAAATACAAAAAACTTTTTGATGTTCCCATCTTGAAACAAAGCTCTATTATCATAATTAAATTCTTCTTTGGACTCAAAACCATGTTCAAAACTAATTTATGAAAAAGAATTTCCCGGCATGACTTTAAGACTAGACAGAGCAAAGAGGTCCCTTTTTTTCTTGCAAAAGCTAAAAGTATTTTTTAGATTTGATTTTATTAAAAAAAACTGAAACCAGAGGGAAGTCAAACATAGATTACATAAAAATAGGATTCAAGTCCCTTCACTAAATCTGACAGATGAATAACTGTGAAATCACAGTTTCTGTCTCTCTTGACTTGTCTATTGACTTGACAGAAGACACTTCCTTAAATTGAGTTAGAAAAATCATGATGAACTTTGTAGACAAAAATTTTTTCAGTGTCAGTGTACTAGCTCCACTGACAACTTTAAAATTACCTTGCTGGCAGTGATCTTTCAGTAGCCTCACTTTATCCTTGACGGACGATGCACTGCGACCCATCTCAGCACCTATCGCACACCATTCATTTCCATACTTGGCTCGTAACCTGCATAAAATGCATAAACCTGTCCATAAACATCAATCACCTCAAGCCTTACCACTTAAATGTATTAACCTTTGACCTGATATCCAGGATCCTAATTGAATCAATAGAAAATTTTACACAACACAGTCACACCACAGTTTACGCCACAAAAAACTGGAATGAACAACTGCAAAGGGGTGCCTATGTCTCATTTCATCTAACTTGAGCCTGGATAGCCTTTTGACTTGTGGATGACTAGCTTAACCATATACAGACTTGGGATAGGGAGGCGGCCAATTTGACCACCCCCAACCTATGCCAATATCAAACTGTCCTTTCATGACTTTTTTCTTTGAAGTCTTGTGTGACTTTTGATACCACGTTTGCAACACAGTGGACAAAGCATTTTTGTGCTACATGGCAATTATGGGTCAAAGATCATCAAAAATCTGAATTTTTCACCATGTTAACATGCATGTGCCATGCAAACTTGTTGAAATACATTGTTTCTCTTCCAGGTTGTATGTTTTCTTCTCATTGCAAATGTCATATCCAAGATTGATGAGAACACATGAAAAATACAAGCAGTAAAATTCAGATCGCAGGTATAATAAAGAAATAAACAATGTATGATTGTAACACATGTAAATATCATGCTTAAAACGTGCAAACGTGTTTGAAGAATATACACTGTATATATGATGTATCTTAATCACATGACAAGCCAGGTCTTTGTTTCATTTCAAGTCATCAGTACTTTTTTTCTTGAGACTTTTGCAAAAATTGGAAATATGCATAAATTGTGCACTTCACAGTATAATGTATGCAAACTTAAAATACGTCATTGGTGACATCAAGATCTAACAGACACATTCTGGTTTGGTATACTTCATGAAAACTGTAAAATGAACAAATTGAGGTTTCCCAATTAATGTAAAGGTGGGAAGGGGGCATGTGCACACATTTGGCAAATTGATCTGTGATTTCTAGATTTTAGTTTTCACACACTACAAATGCATGTTTTGTAGATGTAATTCAGAGGAAAATACTTGAATATGTTTGACACAAATCACCCATTTATAAAACTGTGGAACTGAGTAGCACTTAACACAAACTCATTCTTATTTAGGAAACTGACAAAGATTTCATTTCATGAATAACAAATAAGTTCCAAGACTAATATGTGTTTATATTATAGCTCATGAAAATGCAAAATACAGAAATTTTCAATTGTTCCCTGAAGGCATACACACAAAACTGTGTGTTAGTTCCTGTAATTGAAACTTATATGAAATGTAAGTTCTCTGCACGAAGCGTGCACAAAGGTTCTCTTCTGTATTAGTTCATGGTGATGGTGCTAATTTTGAGTCAATTAAGCATTCCATCTTCTCGAAAACTTTCTTCTAAAAAGACTAGTCATAAAAAGGTTTTTATAAACAGCTGCAAATATGAAAGAAAATACTGATTACATCATACATATTCAGACCAACAACTAGAATATCTCGGTTATGTCGTACACCTTTATTTTAGAGATCCAACGTGATGTAAATGTGTGGGATCTAGGACTTAAAAGACAACTCAAAATCAGACCAACGAAGAAAGGAATATTCATATTGGTAGTTTTGTTAATACCAGTTCAAAAGTTTTATGAGGGGGTTTCCTTGGTATAAATACCTCGGTAAAAACCCCTTTAAAAAGTGCTACAGCTATCTTATCAAGTGAGTGTATTTCTACTGCAGAGCCAAAGATAACAAGCTGGATGTTGGAGTCTATTTCCATCCAGAAAGTTTCCCACAATGGTTAGGCATGCACTAGCAAAGTTGATTTATGTTTGTAAAATGTATTAAATTCCCTGGGACAGTAACACACATTGTCATGTCTCAAGTTTTACAGATGCATATGGTCACATAATTGATTACAGTATGTACAGGTACATGTACCTTATAAAAAGAATTTCCATAAGTGAGTTTTCCAAAATTAAAAACCCAAGACTTGCATGGGAAAAGATCAACATTTTATGTGTTGGCATAATCTGAATTAAGATGACTATGTTTGATTATGTTGGGCTCACAGAATCTTTTATGGCTTTCCATACAATGTAGGTATCAGTACAAACATTGTTTTGTACAGTTAAGCCCAAAACAGTTTCACAGGCATTTTGGGGTCAAGGTTATCTGTGGCAAACTGAAGAGGAACAGTCCAGGAAATCATCATCAAAAACCCAGCTCATGTAGGTACACGCTGTACATTGTACAATAAAATGCATGACAGACAGAGTGTACATATTTAATGTTAGCTGTTTCAGTAAACTTACTCTTTGAGCTTCTTTATATCTTCAGCAGTGTACCTTCAAAAGAAAAGGCTTGTGTTAATTATCAACAACTTAATTTCTGTATGATTACAGTCCATTGGCTGAAAGGGGTTAAGTGCCGCCCCCCCACACACACTGATCCCCACCACTGTTTTCATCCTTGACATGTTCCCAAGAGGAATTAAATGTCAAGAGATAATAGGGATACAGTCTCTCAGGAGATTACTTGTCAAAATCTCAAGTTCATGAATATGCATTTCATAGCCCCTGGGCTAGAGGAGAGACAATTACTTGGCCACAACATGACCAAATACTGATAGATCCAAAACTGAAGTTGACAATTAATATGTTCACGAGATGTCCTTGGTTGCTATGGAAACCACCTGGGGAATAACCAATCAGAGTTGTTTATATACAAGTCTGCTGATTTGGTGCACCCAATTTTTGTTCTGTTAACAAATTTAACAAAGTTTAAAAAGTACCAGAGGTAATTGATTCAGGAGCACTGAAATCCCTCCAGGTTTAAAATTAAAAAGCTACTAAAACATGTATTAACCCTAACCATCCTCAATCCTTCAAAATCCTTGGAGCGATTTTGGAGGATTTTGGCTGCACGCCAAAAATTGCACTGCTGATTACCAACGATGCATTGTCTAAAGGTTGGGGGTTATAACTTTAGAGCCAATGATTTTCCATTTCAAAAATGGGTATTTCCAATTGCCAAATCCTGAATTCCGCTTCAGATATTCAAATTCCGCTTCCTACCATTGTAAGCATGAAAGAGGAGAGCAAGTTTAAACTATATATGGAAATCGTTTACCCAACGATACTCCCCCCCCAATAAAAAACAAACAAATATTGTTTGGAAATACTCTGCAATGTTTCCAACATTTTTTTTAAATTTTCTGTAGTGAAAATTAACAAAAAATCCACACAATAAATACAGCATTTCCCCCCTTGATTTCCGACTAGCACGATCGTCAAAACCTTGCTATGATTAATTAACAGACAATTCAAGTGTCACTTCTTGTGTATAAAATCAGATTACAGTTAAATTACATGTACATTAAAATCATGGGGTGGTTCTAGCATGCAACAGTAGCAGACCAAAATATGTTAACATTAGACATTGACTCGCCATTTTATTTGGCAGTAGTACAACAAAATTCAGAAAGCTGACATTAAATCTGAGCTTTAAAATGCATGTTTGTGACTGAAAAGTTTGCTCTTCATCAAGCACTTCCTAGGGCCCATTCAGCTATGGTACACCAAGCTTACTAGGTTTCTTTAATTCATAGTCTTCCATTTGCAGCCACGGTTTCATCATTTCAACTTCCGTTACTAGTCTTGCCTCAAGGCATCTATGCAGATTCACAGACTGAAGTCCCCACATGTGCAATAAGAATATTGTTTGCATCTTGATTTCATTGCTTGTACGGTGCAAGTGTGAACAGCCAATGTGCATACCGTACTGTGTCGCTCCATTGTGCCAGCCATTGCTGCACACTTAAGGCTCATGCACGCCATAGTGCTTCCAAGTATCAGTACTGGCACATACGACCCAATTGTGGTGGAGTGATGCAAGTTACATGTAGCATTTTTCCAGCATAATTAAAAGCAAGCATTTTAAGAGGGTTCGGTAGGCATTTTATTTGTAGTACTTTGTGGAAAGTTTTTAAAACTTTTTAAGCCATTCTTAGTGGGAAATTTTGGAAAGTTTTTTCAAGCAGTGGTTTCCATTCCGTGAATTCCGTCCCTTTTCCGTGATCACAGAAAAACATTGGCTCTATACACTGCCTCAACACAACAAGAGCAATTGCCAGAGGATTTTGAAGGATTGAGGCTGTGGGCACCTCTCCACAGAACATATTCAAGAATACATGTATCATAGGTTTTGAGGAGTGAGGCTGTATCCAAGTTTTTCATGGGGGCAGTTGGAGGATTTTGAAGGATTGAGGGTGTATCCTAACCAAAAGGGAGTAAGCAGTTATGTATGTCTAATTTAATTCCTTTTCAATTGCAATTTGCACTATTATTACAAAGCTGAGGGTCTTTCTAGGAAGCTGCTAAACATTCTGTAACACTGGTTATATTTGTAGATCAAATAAGTTTTCAAGGAAGATCAAATAAGTTTCCAAGGAAGACCAGTTTAAACCTATGGTGGAAGAACTTAATGAAACCCCTCAGATTTTCCTTATAAAGGAAAATTTGGCACTTACTTGCCAACATGGTTCTTGGAATCATACATGCGAATGACCCTCCTGTAAACAGCAAACAGGGGTCTTTGAAGCCCCTTAGCTATTGAACGATAGAAGTCCTTCCTCTCCTCTTTACTCATCTGAAATATTACTGATACAGCATCTCCTAGTTTTCGAATCTGGAATTTAAAAAAGAATATATTTGCAACTCTTGCTATTACAAAACATGATGTATCTGAGTCAAGACAGTAACGTTTCAGAAGCACAGTCTACGTTATGTAACTACATGTGCATGTAAGCCAAGGGATAAAAGTTCTTATAGTACTATGGTTCTGGACCAAGAATTTTTACTTCAATTAGTCTCAAAAGTTCACATATCAAAAATTGGTAAAATGGGGGAGGTTCATTAGTTTGAGAGTAAAATACAAGGATAATCCATTCCTATCCAACAGAAATGAGAAAGAATTACAAGAAAAATTGTCTGAGGGGAAAGAAGTACTCTCACTTTACAGATCAAGGTACCTTAAGATATTCTTCAATGTTTCTTTCCAAGATATCAACTTCCTCTTTTGACCACATGCCTTGCTTCCATTTATGACCTGCAGGAGAAAAATTCACAAGGCATACGTGTACATTAACTGGGTTGAATCAAACAAAATTCCAATCCAACAGGGACATACATGTAGTAGAGACAGCCATGGAATACACTCTTTTCTTTCCTCCCGAATACATGCACTTCTTGAGAGCTTCTCATTAAAAACATTTTTTAAACAAAATACATATACAGTGTACATGTCACATAAAATTTATCAACTACAAAACAAGAGGGCCATTCAGTGGTGTACATATCATTTAATATGGCAGGACATTTATGCCCAGATAGATTCTGATTGTTGAGCTTTTCTTACCTTTCTTGGAGAGATTGTCTTTGGAGTCTCTACTAGTAAACCACGACTGGGTCACAGGATCAATGGATACTTCTTCATGAGGGACTCCATCAGATGGCTAATAAACAAACAGGGAAAGGTGAGGATGTGCAACACAGGCGATCCACAATGCAGTGCACCATCATGACTTTGTCATGGAGAGGCCTTTTCGCAGTGCATCATGGGATAAATAGCCAGCAAAGTCTCATATGCTAATTGCACTGTGAGCAGAAAACTTTAAAATATGACATTGCTTATTGCGAATGGGTGTTACATAGTCAAAATTATGGTTTTGTGTGGTGCAATCAATCAAATATCCCCAAAGCACATGTATATGAAGTGCACTTGATTGCAGCAGCGTGTTGACTGTAAACTTAGTGGCCTGTCTGCAGGAAACTTGTGGTGGCAAACAGCATTGTGAATTGCCCGTATTTAATACCCCTCCATCCTTTCTTTAGGCAGCTCCTAAATTCGGCACAATGTACAAGTATAGCAACAACAAAGAGTAGGGCCTGCCAACTGAACAAAATCCACCTAGAAGAAGCAGAAGTGTGAGACTACTTAATACTCTGATAGCTGCATCAGGAAAAACAAGAAGAAATTCTCAATGCCGGAAAATTATGAGAATGAAAAAACTGACACTGACAGCTTGTACAATGATGGACTTTAGAGATACTTATTGGTAGGAAACATAATGGTCCTTGTCTAATCAAAAGATATAAATGTATCACATAACCACTGCTGTGGTTAGCAACTACATGTTGTAAACTAATTGTGAGGATTGATTCCACGAGGTACATGTAACAACATGTACATCTTCTTCAAACAAATGACATAATAGTCACCAATTGTGCTGTGTTTGGTGCCACTATTGTACCAATCAAGCACAGGGTGCTGGCTTTGCATTTTTGTCATACTTTTTGTCATAAATCAAAGCTCTGAAGTATACAAATGCTTACTACCTCAAGGAGAATTCAAAAGGCTTAACACATTTTGGCATGTGGGGTTTTTGAGATAGGTAAGCCATCCCAAAACCCCATAAAGAATGGAGATATTAATAGAAAAACTAACATTTTATTTCCAAAGCAAATAAAAGGTGACTTTGCCCACCATGTGTGCAGGTGATGACAAAAATTATTTTCAAAATTTAAACTCTTAAATTGGACTTTTAGGATCGACAAAAGTTATGGCAACACTTCTCCTGGTTCTGAATTGGTTTAAAGAAACCAGGAAATAGAAATATTTTTATAAATTTAACTAAAAACCCCTGATATTGCATCTTTGGGTTTCAATTAGCCTCACTTTAAATATTTGTTTTGCGATTTTAACCCATATTTTGATGCTTTTTGTTTTTATGCTGATGCAATATGCATATTCATGAGCAGAAGTATAATGTCATCCAAGGCACAATGTTGCACTGATTTGTGCACAGAAAATTTCAAGAATTTATTAATCACTGCTAAGGCAAATTTTATTTTCTTTGGCAATTCATTGCTGTGTCAGTATATGGCAATAATCCAGCAAAAATCCTTTTCACAGAAATGTTCCCAGATAGCAAATTTGGTATTCACAATTTAAACATAAAAACTGGCAACCTGAACCATGTCTTCCTGGATTTACATCAGAGCAAAAGTGAACTCACTTGTCCAGAAATGCTTGGTCAATTATTAATGTTTGAAAAATGCACCGTTCAGTTCACGAAACTCAAAAGAGATGTCGAACAGTCTTTACACATAGTTCCGAATCATTTTGAAAGTTTCTATAGGCATACAAGTACATGTAATTAACCCCTTGCCACTTGGGTTTCCGGTACCAGACACGTATTCTTTATACGCGTGGCTGGGGTCTCCGAAATCAGACAAAGGGAACTGGGCCTTGTAACAAAAGACTGTACTCGTAACAAAAGACCAGGCTGCTGGGCATTACTGACATTTTTTCACTCTCAAAAGTGGAGATAATCTAGCCTTGTTTTGAAACAGTATACCACAGTTTTGGGGCATTTAGAGCGAGTGGATTACCACCGGGAACAAAAGCGCTCCACCACCACAGCGATGAACCACACAGTACTGCTGCACGCTAATCTGGCCCCTATTCAAAAGAGGTCAGCAGCGCACTTTGCTAGGTTCGTGAACAAAAGAAATTACGTAACACCGAACAATCTGGACTCTTTTTATAATGCTGCAGGCCTGGCTGAATTATTCGGGCATCAATAGATTCTGTCTGTCGGATTAGAGTAGAAACCAGACAGTCCTTCTTGTGGGTGTAAGTGGCCAGTAAAAGAAGATGTCAATTTTAAAAGAATTTTCAAAACAGAAAAAAATGATAATTATCCTGCCCCAGCATCACCAACATTGATAACTGCCACCGGCGCGAAGTGGTTAAACAAAAAATCCAAATTTTCATCTACACTGTAACAAGCTGATTTTCTTCTGAAGAATTAGTTTTTTTGAAAACCAATTTATGTTCCACAATTATAGTGAGTTGAAAACAAAAATGATCCCTATGGCAGTGACAATGATTAACCAATGGGTGTCAAGCTACCGCTACCATACCCAATATTGGTACAAACGTGGCCCAGCTGAAAAGCACATGCTACTGTACGCAACATGCAATTAATGCGGCAGTCCACATTTTCCCTTTATCACTCTCTTAAGTTAAATAACTTGTTTCTGCAGACAATGGATTCATATGAACATATTTCTCTATGGTATAAGAAGTCTGAAATCAATTAATGCGGCAGTCCACATTTTCCCTTTATCACTCTCTTAAGTTAAATAACTTGTTTCTGCAGACAATAGATTCATATGAACATATTTCTCTATGGTATAAGAAGTCTGAAATCTTAAACATGTTAAAGGCATGTCACTCATCAGCAACCACAAGGCATTGCGAAATCTAGCCTCGTGTTGACAAGCTTTGTCAAGGCACAAATTAATGTGAATATACATGTCACAGACATGTTGGAAGCCATGAGGAATACATGGCCAAGTCTGTGTTTTGCAGGCAATTCTGTCCGAAACCATCAAGTACACAAGACCTGGGTATGTTTCATCAAATGCAAAAAATTACAAATTCAAACCTGAAGGATGGATCCATGAGTGGACATGATCACATGGCATTTTGAGCATGCCTCCACTGTTACACAACACTTGCCCAAACCATTCAACTTGCACCCTATTCATGTACACTGTACATAGTTTTACTCCTGTCTTTCAACATGACTTTTCAGGGTCACTTGTACATCATTAATACTAAATAAGTGTTCTGATATCGGGGATACAAGCCTTCACCGAGGCCCATGATTTTGACTTTTTTCCTGTCATAAATAGGAAAGCTGTGCCATTTTTTCACATTTATTTCATAAGATGGTCTTGTATCATCTGTTACAATCACGTTCATTTTACAGAAAGGAAAAAAAGTCCGCTTGAAATAGTGTATGGGGCACTAATGTCTTTGCCTAAGACAATACTGAATGCATGCAGAGAGTCCAATAGGTCAGTGAGATCAACCTACTGTATGTTTATTAGGTGCTCATGTTCAAAATGATACGACATCAAAAACAGAAGAGGGCACTTTAAATGTATGTTTGCAGCATGTGACATACATTGTTTGTTCATTGACAGCTGTTTGGATAATCCAAAGGCAGCAAACTGTTGCACCAAAACACAACCCTTCTTTACTAAAGAAAATCTCCATTCATAGTGCAGACTGGAAAGTATGCAACAGAGACTACATGCTAAGTAAATTTGTCAAGTCAAAATTTTACTGCAACGGTGAAAATGACTCAATGTTCTTAACCACTTCCAGCCGGGGGCTCCGGTACCGGAGCCATAGGCCTTATATTCGTGGCCGGGGACTCCGAAATTGGATCTTTACTATAAAACAAAAAAAAATTGCTGGGCATTTCTTAAAAAGTTTGGGGCTGTCAGTTAAAAAGTTTAAGCCATCATTGGCTGTAAATAAATTGGTCCAAGGCAATAATGGGTTGCTGGGGCCGGAGAATTGGGACTTTATTTTATAGCCGGGGTGACCGAACTTATAAAAGCCTGGAATAAAAGTACGAGCCACTGAGAGCTGCTGGGCACTGCCAATCAATCCCTGTATTCTTTCAGCGCAGAGCGCTGAAATTAGCAGAGGTAATCCGTGTTTTGTTTGTGCAGAGCGCATTTGTTCGTGCTGCCGGGCGCTCACAGCGAATTATCGTTGCACTGCACTTAAGACAAAGCGCGGGCTGTGCGGGCTCATTATGCACCTGCGCCCCATGAATGACCTGGCCTGGGCGCTGCTGGCCCTTGCCACATTGACTGACAGGGCACGGCCCTCGCTGCTTGAGAATAAAAATGCCGTGCAGTGGCTACATGTGTTCATATTGGGTATTGTGTTATTCAGAGCACAGACAACATGGCTGAAGTTATATCCGGAGAGTCCAGTTCTTCCAGTGAAAGAGAGTTTTATCTGAGTTTAGACGAAGGTTCTTCGTCTTCTTCATCACCGCCGTCACCTGCTCAAGTACAGTCAAGTACAGAAATTGACAGTGATGTACCCTTGGCTGTATATGCCAAGCGTAAGAGACAGTCCCGTACACAGACCGCTGCGTCAACCAGCAGCAGTGCCGCACCGTTCCGGTGGACAGATGAAGACAGTACACCGCTAAAGTACGGCTTCACCGGTAATGGTGGTGCCGTCGATCCCCGCCTACATCGCAGCTCGACCTGCAGTGAAGTCTTTGAACTGTTTTTTGACGACGTTCTCTACAACAAGATAGTGCAAGAGACCAACCGGTATGCCATGCATAGGCCCACTACGACATTGGTGCACATGCGATCATGGACTGATCTGAACACTAGACAACTGAAGGCCTTTCTGGGCCTTTGCATAATGACAGGAATTGCGAAGCACCCCACCCTTCATAGCTTCTGGTCCAGCGGCCCACTACTGAAGATGAGCTGTCCCGTCCGTCATGCCCCGAGATCGCTTCCTTGCCATCCTGCAGTCCCTGCACTTCAACGATAACACCGCCATGTCAGATGACTGCACCGACTGCCTCTTCAAAGTGCGCCCAGTCGTCGACCCTCTTGCTCAGAAGTTTGCCACTGTCTACGTTCCTCAACGGGACATTTCCGTCAACGACTCCCTGCTGAAGTTTTACGGGTGTCTCCGCTTCGCTACCTACAACCCAAGAAAGAGGGCCCACTTCGACATCAAGATGTACAAGTTGTGCCAGAGCACCGGGAGTGCCGCGGGGTACTGCTACAACTTCAAAATCTACACCGGCCAGAGTAAAGGAGATCTCCCAGCAACTACACAACTGGTGATGGACCTGGTGAACGACCTAAGTGGCAAGGGCTACAACCTTGCCCTCGACCGGGCCTTCAGCAGTCCCGATTGTTTCGACGACTTCACAACCAGAAGTTCAACATCGTCGGCACCGTCATGGGGAACAGAAAAGGGATGCCGAAAGACCTGCAGTCCGTCAAGCTGAAGCGGGGCGAAACAGCGTCCCGGTCGGCCGACCTGGATGTCAGCGGTTCTCTCCTGGCCATGGTGTGGCGAGACAAGCACAACATCTGTATGCTCTCCACCATGCATATGGCAGACATCCGTGGTACCGGCAAGCAAGACAGGACAGGAAAAGCTGAAACCGACCTGCGTCATCGAATACAACGCCCTGATGGGGGGGCGTTGACAAGAGCGACCAACTAGCGGCAAATCATCGAGAAATTGGAAGTCCCTCAAGTGGTATAAGAAGCTATTCTTCTACCTGCTCGACTTGACGCTGGTGAACAGCTACATCGTGTACCTGGCCGTTGGTCACCGCCTTTCCTTCCTCGACTACCGCTTGAGTCTTGTCCGTGAGCTGCTGTTCGGCGAGCCCTTGCCCGAGTACCGCCCTCAGCACGATACTCCACCAGTCACCAACTCCCGCTTTGTCGGCCGACACTTCCCCGTAGACTTTGAGAGGACCAGCTATGGCGACTTCCGCCACCGGCGGTGTGTCCTCTGCACTTCCCGTGGTCTGCGAAAGAAGACACACTTCGAGTGCGACACGTGCCACCAGCCCCTCTGCGTCGCCCCCTGCTTCAAGGAGTACCATACTGTCCACTAATTGACACTTTAAACATTTACTTTCATGGACATTTTCATTGACACTATATTTTGTGTTTTTCATGTGTGTTTTGACTTGATGCCCCACTTATCTGGTGTAAAACAATATGCCATTTACTGGTGGTTTTAGGAGTTGTCATAGTTTTAACCTTTGAAAAAAATGACGAAAAAGACAAAGTTTCTGGAAAGTACTGCTTTGAGGATGTTGTATTTTCATATCTTGAAAAAGTGGCACATTTCCTTGTAATGGTTTTACTAAGTGGTCATGTTTTCAACCTTTGAAAAAAAATGACACAAAGACAAAGTTTCTGGAAAGTACTGCTTTGAGGATGTTGTATTTTCATCTCTTGAAAAAGTGGCACATTTCCTTGTAATGGTTTTACTAATTGGTCATGTTTTCAACCTTTGAAAAAAATGACAAAATAGACAAAGTTTCTGGAAAGTACTGCTTTGAGGATGTTGTATTTTCATCCTTTTCATTCCTTGTCTTTTTTATGAGTTTTGCTTTTTATTTGATTAGAAAGAGTGGAAATTTATTATACTACTTTTATGAGTTCAACTATTTCAATGAGAAATGAAAAGAAAACACAAGAGAAATGACAAGAAGAAAATAAGAGAAAAAGAAGTTCTCTCCAAATATTTGTCTGTGTGTGTATTTCTATGTGTACTTGATTTTATTGGTTTCTAAATTTTACTTGAAATTGTTGGGGAAATAAAGTTTGGGAAGGGAAATATCCATTTTGAGCTACAACTTACACTATGGGAGGGAAAATGAACAAGTTGGGAGATAAAATATGAGAGTGGTTTGGGGGAGATATAAGTTTGGTAGATGGGAAAATATATAACAGAATAAAACCCCAATAGCTTCAAAAAATAGCGAAAGTTACAAGCAGCAGCGCCACGAAAAAGACACACTTTTAGACCCCATTTTTTACAGCATGATTCATTTGTCCGTCATTGCCCGCTCTCATTGAACAGTTGACAAAGCCCAGTGCATGTGGGCACAGCTTCCCATTCACTCACCGCATATTACACGCTGAGGTCTAGACCGTCAATCGCTCCGCATAGCAACACGGCAGCATAGCAACGCACTGGGCCAAGGCCCGGAACAAACGAGCCCTTATGTAACACACACAATGGGGCTCTATACAGAGCGGGCGGCGTGGCCGCAAAACCGAAAGGTCAATGGAAGTTGCTTGTGAGGGCCAGACTTGCCACGGGACACTCATTTTATGGGGTTTAGGCGATCAGAAAAAAAGATATGAATTTTTGAAGATTTTGAAAAAACGAAAATATTAAAATACTGCCCGGCAGCCCATGTAACGGTTAAAAAAAGCACCCGGCAGCAAGTGGTTAACCTACCCATAAGACTAATGCAATTTTGTGCATTTTTATGGCACGTCCATGCCTATCTTAAATAACATTTCTCTCAACTTTTATCTTATATACATGCACAAGTACACATGTTACAGAGACTACTGTTTGGATCCTTTTCTGGGTTGGACAAACTTCAATCAAATATCACATACATTTGTATGGATCTCATCAGCATCCTGGGATTCTAGTGGTTCATTCATGTCACCTACAATGGCATCATCAGTACTGTCCAATATCTCCTGTTTTACCTCACCGCACTCTGCACAATCTAAAACAAAAATAAGAAATCATTTGCAAATGTGTTACTTTGTGCTTTCTTTACTTATTTTTCCTTTGCAGCAACCCCTAATTCTAATCCAAATCAATACACTACAGAGAGAAGTATACAATTCAAACTTAAAATTGTTATATTTCCCTCAGAAAATTCTGTTTTTGTCCAACAACTAAAGAGCATTCTCTTCCCTGAGCAAGTTTTATACTTAAAGTGGTATTTTTCTTCACCCTCCAGATTGTACTTCCTCTCCTGCCTCAGAATTCCAAATCATTATTTACTTACCTAAGTTAAAACAATTAGCTAGCAAGCAATGCAGCCCAATACAACCATGATTAATTAAAAATATCACTTTGGGACATACAAGGAAAAATTCCCACTTACCAGCTTAAGGCCAAAAAAAGCTCTCTAGTTTCTGGTCAGGAGCTGGCTCCCAAAGTGGTGCGGCAATGTAGCTTTTTTTACCCTAATTTTTTTTCTGGAAATGATGTACGTATAACACTTAACGTCCCCAGTGACTGCATGTTCACGTAATGCCAGCCAACATTAAAATACAGTAGACTGGCCCCAACACTTTTAACTGTCTAGCATTTTCACCATGTACATGTACACAGGACATACGGCCACTTCATTTGTCTGTTTCCCAGATGTAAATACAGAAATGACATCATCTGAAAAGAGTGCCAAACTAAATGTATGGTCAAATAGAGGGACTCCTTTACTGACACCTTACTCAACCACATCTCATCAAAAACAAATTACAATTATGCAGTAACAGGACTCCAGTCAATTCATCGAGTTTGGCAGCTTTTGGCCATCACTTTATACCAAATAAAAGACGTTTTTGACCAGAAACCAGAGACTTTTTTTGGCCTAATACAACTGAAGTTATGAGTCCAAGGTTGACATACATGTACATGTACCTGGACAGTAACATGTGCATGCATGTACCATTTAAAAAGAAAACAGTGAAGAAAGGCAGTATAGACATACATGCATACAACTACAGTATACAAATTGTAATGTCCTGGTGCACGACTCAGGATAATAATCAACTATCATTCATAAATACCTTATAATACCAGTGTATACCTCATAATACTTGTGTATTCAAATTTGATAATGCCAGCTGCGTAAATCATGTGTAGCACCTGGATACGAGACAGTTTAATCCATTCTGATTGGTCAAGAGTATGTATACACATGGACCACCATGCGCATGCCAAGTCCATATAAGGAGACTCTTTGGACAACTTGCAAAAGGAATATAATATTATGTGGACGGGGTGTTCAGAAAAATTAAAGTAAATTTCTAGAACAAAATCGTTGGGAGTCCATCATACAGGTATATTGACTTCTTTATGAATGGGAATAAAAATGTGCTTGGCCGGTCGGTCTTAAACGTCAGTTTAAGCTTGGCCGGAGACTGACCAAAGACTTATTTTTTCCCTTATGAACAGTGTAAAACTTGCAAACATTGTGAACCAACATTTTGCCTTTATGGATCGTGAATCTGTGAATTCTGCAAATTCTGCAATGAACATGTAAACTTAACAACTTGATGCCTTTGATGAAAATTTTGGTGATTTCTTTAGGTAATGCTGTTCATGAAAAATGTAAAGGCCAGACAATAGTACATATTTTGTCATTTTTCCCCCAATCAAAATGTACATGTAATGTATAAACACAATGGCACACAAGGCTATACAGAAGTGTTCCACAATTGTAACCAATACCTGTTTGAGCTTTTGGAGTCCATTAAGTATGAGGGATTCGATGCTTTCCCAAGTAGCTGTGTTATCTCACCATAACGTCAATGGGAAAAATTTTCATTTCATGAATACCTAAATGCACTTTTGCTTACTTTGGCTCTTGTGTTTAGAAGAGCTGATTCTTACCACCCTCCTATGCAAAGATGCATTCTTGACACAGTAGTCATTGTCAGTCAAAAATCAGTCAAGTGACATACAGTCATTTGCAAAAGTTCAGGACCACCCATAGAAAATGCATTAACCTGAAGGAAAACCAAACTTAAACCAAATAATCACGGCACCTTATGATTATTTTGAATGTGTAACCTTGGTACCTTGATTGAGCATTTTTGACAAAATTTCCATGATTTGAAATGTTAAAGTCTAATATTCAGTGCTCCCTCCTTTATTTCTGATTGATTAGACTGGCATTTTTTTACCCAAGCTGCCTTACAGACAAAATGTCATACAAGACCTGCCTTTGCAAAAATTTTCATTCAAATGGGTATATAAAACACTACACTAATGTTATGCACCACTGTAAAATCATGTTAAGTAATCAGTCAATGACACAATGTTATGCAGGCCCAGTGGCAGAAATACCAGTCAAATTCCAGGTGGTCTTAACCACTACCAGCCGGGGACTCCGGGATAGGAGCCGTATGGTTTATATGTGTGGCCGGGGTCTCTGAACTCGGACAAAGGAAACAGGGCCCTGTAACAAAAGACCGTACTGCGAACAAAAGACCAGGCTGCTGGGCATGACCAGCATTTTTCACTCTCAAAAGTGGTGATAATCCAGCATTATTTTGAAACCGTATACCAGGGTTTGGGGTATTTAGAGCAAGCAGATTACCACCGGGGACAAAAGCTCTCCACCACCGCAGCAATGAGCCACACAGCACTGCTGCATGCTAATCTGGCCCCTATTGAAAAGAGGTCAGCAGTGCACTGAGCCAGGTTCGTGAACAAAAGACAGTTGTATAACACCGCACAATCTGGGCTCTGTTTACAAGGCTGCAGGCCTGGCTGAAATATTCGGGTGTCAATGAAGGTCACCTGTCAACTTAGAGTAGTGCCTGAAGATTACTCCGTGCGGCTATAAACGACTGTTAAATGGAATGATGAATTGTTGAAGGATTTTGAAAACGGAAAAAATGATAGTCATGCGGCCCAGCATCCTCAACGTTGAAAAATGCCCCGGTCCGAAGTGGTTAAACTTTTGCAAATGAGTGTACATGTGTGATATATCTATGTACTGTACAGGGAGAAGTAGAAGGAATTTTTGACTGTTTTTGACGGTTACAGCAAATGGACGGTTATTAAGAGACATTTCCACTAACTTTTTTCAATTGTTCTTTCAATTTTTTCATTGCTAAAAAATGATTATATGCGACCAAATGTTAAATTCTTATAGTCAATGGCGACCATGATTTGTGCCTGTTAGTCACCTACCTTGTCGGTCATATTTCACAAACAATTGCTGCCCAGTTTTCTTCTACGCGCACCAACAATGAGTCTCTGTGATCACGTGGTTCTTTCTCTGTCTTACTATGTGCATACTACACAGCATGAGCCCACAAAACTGCAACGTACACGTAGCTTAAATGTAGGTACATACAGGCACGTACAGGTACTACATGTAGGTGCCCAAGTTGACTGATTTGTGGTTGCATGCTGCATAGAGTATGTATGGGGAGCTGAAACGTTTTGCGTATTCACAATACACTAGCACTCAGCAGTCTATGCATGCCACGATTCCAGTGCAATAAATTTGTTTCAGTAGCCAATGTATATGAAGTTTGAAACCAAAACTTCCCTTGGTCCGGTCCGGTCCCAGCTCCAAAATACTCAAACGTAAGAGAACAAACATGCTATGTCTTTTCTTTCAGCTTTTTTCTTCATATAACTGGTAGCCATTTTTTATTTATTCCACAAGCACAAAATTCAAAGCCTGTCAGTCCTGCGGATAATTGACCGAAAATGATTCGGTATATTTTGTCAGATTTACATGTAGTACATATAACTTTTGCATTTTGCAGATGTGTGAACAGTATGTCCAAAAGAATGACCTGGTGCCTAACTTTTTTTTCTAGGGGCCAGTGGCTTCTCATTTTAATATTCTCCATACAGCACTGACAATCAATGACATACATGTAAATACCCAGTATAAATACATGAAGGCCTACAGCCAACGTTGCAATAGCACATGGCCAACTAGTTGCCATGCAATTTCTGCACAGTAAGTACTGTACTGTGCAGGGTACCGTACCATGTAACGGGAAGTACACGTACGGCCCACAAGCCAGACATTATGCGAATGTCTCCGTAAGCATAGGCAAACCACAAAGATCACGTTGTACCCGTATAAGCCAGTTTTGCAGATCAGGCCCCAAATTTCCACATGATTTCCACACAGAAAGAATAAAGTAACACTTTTAGTGAAGCAAAGCACAAGGATGACCCTCAGTCCCAGGAGGTGACCGTAATACAAAACCTAATTTTACATTAACCTCACAAACAAATCTTCTTCCCTGAAAGTATTAATTTCACCAATTTGTGGATGATTCTCATGCCTGAAAAGTGTATCATTGCTTAAAATGCAAATATCTCTAGAAACATGTCACCAAAACAACTTGTGGAGGTTATACATGTATTTGCTCAGTGTAAATTTTTGATACTCACCTGACAAAATATTTGAATATTTTCTATCCTGGACTGGCTGGACAGACTTCTGTTTCCCAGCTTTACGCTTTACTGCCTTTCGTAACTCCTGATGTTGACCTGAAGAAAATATGGATGGGACAAAATATATCTGTACACGGTGCATGTAATTCCAAGAATTTGTACATGTACTGTATGTGTTCAGTCAGACCCCATGTTAAAGACATATAATCTAAGGTTGTCAAAAGAGGACAGACAGGTTAAAAATTCCAAAAAATGAATTTTGAATAGATGTCTATAGAGAACTTTGTCCGAATCGCCTGAAAAATGATGTAGATGATCATCTTTACCCAGTCAACACGTGTGTGAAGTTTGGGGCTGAAGATGTCATCGGACCAGAAGTTATCATCATCATCATCATCATTTACGGTTTATTTCTTAATACCAAATAGAAAGTCAAAAGACTAAAAAATATTTGGTTTACAATATACACAATAAGAGGTTAAAATTGACATCAAAAAAATAAATTAATAACTGAATATTAAAAAATTGCACAGAGTACAATATTTAAAGAACAAATACCACAGATTAGGCGAATTAACAATAATACATACTACAAAAAAATATGCAGTAAAAGACAGAGCCAACAAATAAACGATTACACCAACATACAAACCAACCAACATAAATACATGTATATGTACCAACCAACCAACCAACATACGAAACGACCAACATATCAACAACCGACATACTAACCGACCAACATACCAACTGACAACCTAGACAAGCGATCAACAAAACCACCGACGAACATACCAACCAACCAACATAAGCGACCGACATACCAACCCGACGACCAGAATGCTGACAAATCAACAATCAACAGACATGAACAGGGTCAAAAACACGAAACAACAGGGAGGATATGTACGGGAAAAAAAAAAAAAATGAAAATGAAAACTTCTTATATTCTTCAAAATTCCATAAAGAAAATCCACCGTAAGAGATATAAGCATGAATTGTCCATGAGATGACTGCTAAAACATTAGAGTCAGCTGCATGAAGTGCATAACTGGTGTACTTCTTCACACACATGAAGCGGCGTCGCCAAAAAAACCCCTTACAATATTAACTGCCAACTCGAATATCCCATTAGTATACTGTGCATGGGCTACTGTTTGTGTGGATGCCCAATATCTGCCTGCAACATTGACAGTTCACAGTGCGTAGAGCATACATGTATACTCAGGACGAGGAAAAAAGGCCAAGAACGTGCTGCTGAGAGCAGATTGCATTGTATGGAATGCCAACAAGGACAAATCTATAAAATGTCTAATTTGTGCCTTTTCCGCGATAACTTGTTTTGTATATTGTATTGTACACGTCTTATCGGGTTGAAACCTTGCAGGTAGTTAGGAATGGAAAGTTTACAAACGGAAATTGACCTCCCGTGATGACAATGCCATCAGCAGACGAGTCATGTGATATTAAACGTACATCATTTAAAAAACTATATCTCCTGTAGTGTATATCCAATTGGGTTCAAATCTAGCAGATATCTTGAAAAGAAAGTGCTTTAGAGGAATTTTGACCTCATGTGATGATGGCGTCATGAGGAGACAAGTCATACATGTAGGTGCACTCTTTAAGGCCCTATATCTCCTGAAGTACATGTACATGTAGATGTCCGATCAGGTTCAAATCTTGCAGATATTTTGAAAAGGGAGCGCTTTAGAGGAATATTGACCTCATGTGATGATGATCTCATGAGAAGACAAGTCATGTGACACGAAAGGTGCACTCTCTAAATCCCTATATCTCCTGAAGTACATGTAGATGTCCGATCAGGTTCAAATCTTGCAGATATTTTGAAAAGGGAGCGCTTTAGAGGAATATTGACCTCATGTGATGATGACGTCATGAGGAGACAAGTCATACATGTAGGTGCACTCTTTAAGGCCCTATATCTCCTGAAGTACATGTACATGTAGACGTCCGATCAGGTTTAAATCTTGCAGATATTTTGAAAAGGGAGCGCTTTAGAGGAATATTGACCTCATGTGATGATGATCTCATGAGAAGACAAGTCACGTGACACGAAAGGTGCACTCTCTAAATCCCTATATCTCCTGAAGTACATGTGCGATCCATTTCAAGTCTTGCAGATATCTTGAAAAGGGAGTGCTTTAGAGGAATTTTGACCTCATGTGATGATTAAGATATTAAAGATGCACTCTTTAGGGCCCTGTACATGTATCTCCTGAAGTAAATATCCCATTGAGATGAAACTTGGCAGATATCTAGAGGGGAATGTGTGATACACGAAAATTGACCTCATATTATGATGACGTCATCAGTTGACAAGTCACGTGACATTAAAGGTGCGTCCTTTAAAGCCCTCTATCTCATAAAATAAAGATCCCAGCAGATTGAAACCTTGCAGATATCTGGAAGGGCATGTGTGATAGACGGCAATTGACCTCATGGGATGATGATCTCATCAGTTGACAAGTCACGTGACATGAAAAATGCACCCTATAAAGCCCTTTATCTCCAAAAGTACAAGTCCGAGTGGGTTGAAACTTTGCAGATAAATGTACATGTATCTGAAAGGGGTTGTGTGATAGACAAATATGGACCTCAAGGAATGATGACATCATCAGATGAAAAGTCACGTGACATTAAAGGTGCATCATTTAAAGCTCTTTATCTCTTGAAATACATGTACATGTACCAGCGAGTTGAAACTTTGCAGATATGCAATCACGACTATGACATTTTCATTGAAAAGCGAAAAAACCCTATGTTCTGTTGCAAACAAACACAGAAGCTCTCGTTTTTTTTTCTTTTTCAAATTTTGCAACTGACATAACACTGGGTCATTCTACACACCACTTTTGGTGCTTACTTTGGGTCAATTTACTTCAAACCCGGCACATTGTGAGACTAACACCCGAGGATGTATGCAAAATCATGACGTCATCACCTGAATTATTATAGAATTTTGAACATTTAATTTTTCCCTTTACGTTTTGCACACGTTTTTCAACTGCCAGAATGGCATGCTCTTTGACCACTCCACAAGCAAAGCAAAGACCACACAGCACATATGGCCATAGAGGAATGACGTTGGTTTGACATTATAATTAGATTTATTATTTAATTTTGAAGATTTAATTTTTCCCATTGACTTTGTACACAATCTGAAACCATTTGACTTTGTACATGTATACACAGAAGTGCCGTTTTGCGTAAGTGTTTGCGCATGTCTGTATGTTGCGCAGTCAGCTGGCCTGTGCGCGACCGGTCGATGCATAGAGCTCTATGGTCGATGTGAGCATTGTCACACAATCTTATTGCATGAAGACCTACATAACTTGGCTAAAAGGTTGTGAAAAAATATCGTGCAAAATATCGAGGGGAGTGAACTCTAAGATTTCATGTTTCAGGCCTCAACCAATTTTCATTCTGAACATAAATCATCCGTGCTTGTTTTGCGCAGTCTCGCGTCAACACATGGATTTGATCAGGACGATATTTTCGACGGGCCCATGTGTTTTCTCCAGACCTCTTGGGACTTCCCGGACCTGAAATTACACATATTGAGTTTTTAATGGATTTTGCTTGATCAGAGGATTCCAAGGTAATCCCATAAAAGCTGAACTGAAACCAAATTCATGCACCGGCACAAGAAATTGCAAAAGGACTTGACATCTAATAGGCATGATCACAATGATGTTAGCAATTAAGAGTGTATCGAGCCCAACAGCTACACCGAGTGCGGCGGGCAGCTGGGTTTGGAAGCTGGATGGATGAAGTCCTGGAACTGGGTCTAGTATGCAAAAGCATACGTATTACAAAACATTCTCAATTGTAAGTTTCTGTCTGCACTTTCTAAGACTGGACAGTGATGTTAGGGGAAGAGAGCTCACTCAAATTAGCTCCGAATTTGCACTGACACACATGACATATCCCGAGAAACTTGAACTCTATAAATGGCCTTTTTTAAGATTTTGATATGCTCGCCTTAGCTTATGTCCAAATGATGAATGATGAAAAAGGAGATTAACAGTGATTATGTAAGTCCTACATGTTCAGCACAATACAGCGATCAACTTGCACATATTCATTAACTCCTTTCTGTGTAAATTATTCAATGGTTTTACAATGATGGATTTTATCAAAAGGCATGTTAAATCAGGATGGAGCACATATGCAATATACATGTATGTACACGTAAGTACTGTACATGTACATGTGCAAGTTTTACAATTGCGCTGAACCCAGACATCGAACTGACTGAAGTCCCTCAAGGTGCATACCGTATTTCATAAATATGCCCCCGAGGACAAACCATGTCATTAGGGGTTTAGGGTACATGTGTAAATATCCAAAACTGTATGAAATTCCAAATCGAAAGTATACCTACATGTACGGTTATTTCTACATGTCAATGTAATATAAACTGATTATGCAGAATAGTTGAATTTCCTTATTTTGCTTCTTGTACATGTACATGTAGGTGTCCTTTGTACTACTGCTGGAGAGAAAACTACAGATAAACCTGTTCTCCATGTTAGTTCTGAGCACTGGAATTCAATGCAACTACAGTTACATGTAGATGTCAGAGGCACGGGTACCAATGATAAAGGAAGCTGCTGTACAACAAAGCAAGGAATTTAATCGATGATGGTGAAAAGGCCTACTGTTGCATTGACATACAGACTGACAGACAGATTGCCAATTCTGATTAATGCAATCATGAATTAAAGTTTGTGTGTACAATGTATGTGCATGTGGGAGGGGGGAGGTACATCCATGTACCACCATCATAAATGGTTCCCCCTTCAACATCCATGTGCATGGTCCCCCACTTTAACATTCAGGTCCCACGTACCCCCATTTAGTGAGAATGCAAGGTTGCTATGCCAATGATTACATGTGCACATGTACACTGTATTTGTGTTCAAGTTCTGACACAAGTGTTCCCCATGCATCAACACATGAACTGCTGCACCTGAATAAATGTTTCCTTTTGCAATGATACACATCTTTATCAGCACAGACAGGAGGGCAGTCTTCACACATTTTGGATGTCCACAGTATGATTGAAGAGCAGTCAAAGCAGGACTGATCCTGAGAAGGATTAGAACAGCTTCATCAAACTACTCATAGCAAGACTGCACCCGACAGGAAGTTAGATTTTATTTGTATAACAGCTAACGTTCATTGAAAGACAACTGCAGAAATTGTTCAAACTGGTTTCAGAAGAATAGTGCAAAGTTATCTGCCTTTAAAAGATCCCAAAGTTTTAAATTGGTCCCAGTGTTGTGGTCGAGTACTTTTTTCCAAATACTGCCGAGTACAAAGACAAGGCGAGTACTTTGCCAGCCGAGTACAAGTACTGGTTTCCGAGTACAAGTACTTGCACTTCCGAGTATGAGTACAAGTACTTCTAATTCAAAAGTAGTTTTATCTTAATTTAGAGACTCTAAGACCTGCCACTGTGTAAAAGAAACACCGAATGCAGATGGCATGGCTACAAGAACAAGTGATCTGGCTAGCAATGTCATGGTCACTACACGTGCATTGCAGCAGTTGACACAACGTGCATGGCGCGACGAAGTCTATTTTCCAGACTCAATTATTCACATGCCTGTGATTTTCTTTATGCTGGGTTTGTTGTTAGAATTTTCAGGTCCAGGATCCAGACTACCAATGCCCAAGTAAATCACGGGACCATTCTGGAGTACCACAATATAATTTGCGTACGTGATTGGTTAAGTATGCGCACATGGGGGCAAATGGGTCATATGCGTTAATGGTCCCACGTTCGGCCTTCTCTTTGTCAGAACCGTATCGAATATCGGGTCATTGGAGTCGATATTTTTGTACCTTATTTTAACGGCCGTGCATGGTAAATTAACTTAAAGGTTTTTTTATATCGAGTACTGTTAATCGAGTACAAGTACTTTGATGCTCGAGTTCAATTTTTGGATGCTGAGTTCTGAGTATTTTGTAGCCCGAGTACAAGAACTATAGTTCGAGTACGAGGACGTCCGAGTACAAGTACGAGTACTCTGAAATGGTACCCGAGTAGTACTCGAGTACAAGTACCGAGTACGAGTACTACAACACTGATTGGTCCCCATGTCATTTGAAGTCTCTACAAATCTTCAGAACAGATAAGAGTTGGCAGTTTTTAACACTTCAGAGAAATGTATGCCCTAAAACATGAAGGCAGATTTTTCCTTCATCTTTTCAAAACACTCCAAGTGAATATTATACAATAGTTAAATGCCTAAATGCAGTTTTTCTCTTTTCTTTTATAAATAATAGTAAGGACACTTAAACATTCTTTACCCACTTCCTGCCGGGGACTCCGGAATCGGAGACGTAAGGTTTATATGCGTGGCCGGGGTCTCCGAACTTGGACAATGGAAACAGGGCCCTGTAACAAAAGACTGTACTCCAAACAAAAGACCAGGCTGCTTGGCATTACCGACATTTTTCACTCTAAAAAGTGGTGATAATCCAGCCTTGTTTTGAAACCGTATACCAGGGTTTGGGGCATTGAGAGCGAGCGGATTACCATCGGGGACAAAAGTGCTCCACCACCACGGCGATGAGCCACACAGCAGCGCTGCACGCTAATCTAGCCTCTTTTGAAAAGAGGTCAACAGTGCACTGAGGCAGGTTTGTGAACAAAAGACAGTTATACAACCCTGCACAATCTGGGCTCTGTTTACAAGGCTGCAGGCCTGGCTGGAATACTTGGGCGTCAGTGAAGGTCACCTGTCAACTTAGAGTAGTGCCTAAAGATTACTTCGTGCGGCTATAAACGACCGTTAAATGAAATGATGAATTTTTGAATGATTTTGAAAATAAAAAATGATTGTCGTGCCGGCCCAGCATCATTAAGATTGAAATATGCCCTGGCATGAAGTGGTTAACATAAATTTAACAAGACCGCTTCCAGTGTTCAATATTTTGAGTATACATGCATTTCTTAGCATACGCTTAAATTCCACAATCTGAGTCTGTGCTGCTGTGCAATCGCAGATACAGTTGTTAAAAGTAATCATTTGTCCAGTTACTGTCGATAGGAAATAAGATGTACTTTTGAAAGAATTGTGTGAAATTGATGGTTGTATTATTTTTCTTCCCGTCTTTGAAATTGACATCTCTTAGTTTGCGTATACTGATGGACCGAACAGTCCGATATCCTCTGGTGTTAAGATGATGTTACATGTACATCGTCACGGTTATAAAGCTGTACACCCTATTGCAGAAAATCCTCCCGGCAATCAAACCCCCTATGAGAAAACTGAAGTGCGCTCTCACTTGATGCTATTCCATGTTTTGTATTACCTGACTGATAATTTCCCTACGTTCTATCATATTTTCGCCACGATGAGGCAAGAAAGTATGCAGTGAATTGAATTAAACATTACCATTTGAAATAACTATTCATTGTTCATTGCCCATTTTTCTTTAAAGTAGGTAGGCAAGGGAAACATTGTGTTTGTCTCTGAGATCCCAATCAAGGTCATCTTATTCCAAACAGATATTGAAGAGATGTTGATTTTTATGTTTGGGCCTTCTGCCAGATATCTGGAAGGGGAAGTGTGACGGAAATTGACCTCATGGCATGATGACATCATCAGTTGACAAGTCACATGACATTAAAGGTGCATCATTTAAAGCCCTGTATCTCTTGAAGTACATGTCCCAGTGGGATGAAACTTTGCAGATATGCAATCATGACGATGACACTGTCAGTGAAATGTGAAAAAGCCCTACATGTATGTTCTGTTGCAAACAGACATAGAAGCTCTCGTTATTATTATTATTCTTAGGTCTTAATCTAAAGCCTCAATATCTTGGTCTCAAAGTCTTCAGGTCTTGATTTCAAAGTCTCAAGGGCTTTGTTTCAAGGTCATCAGGTCTTAGAATCGAAGTCAACACATCTTAGTCCAAAGTCTTCAGGTCATCTCATCCTAAAACCATGAAATCGCAGATCTCTGTGTACAAACCTGATGATGAAACAGATGCCAGTGGATTGACTGGAAGAACAAGACATGCTGGTGATGAGGCCTCAGCTTTATCACTGTGAGAGGTCTCCATACTAAGTTGCCCTAGATAATGACAGTTAACCAAGATGTAATAAGGTCAGGTACAATGTACAGTGCCAGTAGGGAAGCAAGTGTTCAGAGAACAATGCTCAAGTCACTAACATTCATGAACAATGTACATGCAAATTCTGCTTTTCTCTACGTTAAATGTGTTTTCTTTTGCATTGAAAAATGTACATATACAAACATGTAAGGATGAGTACCGGTAGAAGGGGAATTTGTCTTTTTTCTTTCTCTGTATTTGTTAGCCAAAAATAATAGCATGGGTTGATGCTCAACCTTTTTATTCACTCATTTGTAATGCCAATCAAAAGTGACAATGTCAGATAATAGAGGGGAATAGTTGGATAAATACTGCATATCAGCATACATGTAGAGTACATCACATACTGACCAAATGGATAGGCTATATTAAGAGTGTGAATTTTGAAAGCAAATGCTTGCTGTCGGCACCAACATCTAAGAGCATGCCACTTTTTCAAACCAGTCAACAAAAATAAAAGATGATGCACCAACAAAAAATAGATTTGGGTTCTTTCCTATTCAAACTGAAAGAAAAAACGAAACTGTTTCCTTGCTTCACATATACACTGTGCATGAATTTAATCTACATGAATAGGAAAGAGTTCCACACATAGAGGTTACTCCACATCCTGTGCACAAACCCTATGACTGAGACTGGTAGGCCTGTTTGAGAACAAAAACTTCCATGTCTACACGTGCAGTACATGCACAAATACAACTTAACGAAGAAAGCTTACAAAATTATTTCCCCACTACCAGAGAAAATCTGTGAAAATCTTTTCCCACTCGTGGGAAAAAGTGTGAAAATGTTTTCTCACTTGTAGGAAAATCTGTGAAAAATCTTTTCCAACTTGTGGGAAAATCTGTGAAAATCTTTTCCCATTTGTGCGAAAAGGTGTGAAAATATTTTCCACTTTTGGAACACTTTTGGAACACTTTTTCACAATTTGTGAAATGAAAAGGAATTCCCTGGGATTAGAAAAAAATGTGAACAAATTTTCCCATTTTGGTGTTACTTTTCAATTGCAATGTACTGTAGGTAACAATCCAAACCCCAAAATTCCTTCAGGGAACTGAAAGAGTTTTATACAGGTGCCAGTAATTATTCCCTACAGTGACCTAGTAAGCCCTAGACCTATTAGCAATTTAGAAAGCAAAAACATGTCCAAAAAAGTTCCGTTTAGGAGGGAAAATAAGTCTCAGAGTGAGAAAACACTTCGACTAGTTCGAGTGCTTTCGAGTCAACTTGTACTTTGGGCGACTCATACCTTAGATGACTCGTACTTTGGACGACTCATGCCTTAGGCAACTCCTACTTTGGGCAATTCGTAGCGTGAATTAAGACCACTCATACCTTCAGCATGCTCAGGTTCACAATTTTCTACCAACAGGCATCATCCTTCTATGGGCATGAGTGCACCATCAGTTTAATAAGTGACGGATGTGGATCAACCTGATAATTTACCAAGTTGGCTTGAGACAACTCGACCATTGAGATGCGAGGCCGTAGGTGTAGGAGACTCTAGTTTTGTTTTCCAATCTTGGAGTTTTAGTCTTTATTGTTACGTAGATTTGAGGAGTTTTACCCTCATTTTTTCTCTGTTATAGGTTTGGATTGACACACTGATATCAACATTGAATTTTCTGGAGTCTGTGAGCCAGAATTAACTACATTAACCACAAGCTGGCAATGAGAGTTAACGTCATCTTCAAAAGTTTCTGTTCACCGATGTAAATAGTTTAATTTTGAAATCTTGATTTCCATTTTTTACTTAGTAGGGGTGTACATGTACGTGATCAATGATCCAACTTCCTGTGGAATAAATATTGGGGGGGGGGAGAGACAGGGTCAGTACTATTCATGCACTATTCATACATTTGAAGTGCGTTCATTTAGCTTACATCACATGATCTTTAACTCGCTTGCAACACACTCTGACTTAGGCCTACTTAAATTTTGCCTAGGCATGGCAGTATTCTACTTTTCTGCATTTCGCTGCTGTCCAGGTGTGACCCTGAGTGTAAAAGAAGAAAGTTTACCATAGGCCCCTAGTTTAAATTAAAAAGTTATTTTACATAAAATACAACACAATTTTAGCAAAGGGTCATGTACGGGAGCGAGATACCATTTGGGTTGCGCCCAAGGTATGACTCGGCAAAGGTATGAGGCCGAGTTCGTGCAAATACGTTGAGTTGATAGTATGAATTGTTCAAGCTACTACAAATTGTGGTCCAACTCCAAGGTAGGAGTTGACCTGTTCCCGTTCGAGTCACCAGCCATACGTGGGCTACCTCCATGGTATAATGTACAAGGCCTTAGTTAGTAGTCCTGACTAGTTTAAACGTTTACGCACAAGGTGTCAAGTTCGCCCCGCTACCACGCTCGTCTGAGCGGGGCGGACGTCGGACCGGCTCCATGGTCGGACCCAGCACCCCACAGTTCTAGGGTAGTGTCAAGTGGCGTCCCCATACGGAACTCTTTCTAAATTCAGACCTGAACAACAATATACAAAATCTTCCCCAGTGTCGCATGTAGGTTTTTTCTGGTTCCATTTCGTTTGTTGATATTTTGACAGATGACCATTTGTTTGTCCGCCTGTGGCGCGTACAATTTTTTAGGATAATCAATGAAAGTGCCAGGATGAAAAAGTCCCAGGATGTACAAAATGGCTGCCCCACGTTCACGCCTAGCCTGCGTCGAAAAAGAGCCGGTAATCCCAGCTAAACAGTTCTCAGGTAGCAGATACAGGTTTGTTTGACTTACCTTGATATTCTTCTGCCGACTGTATTTGAAATTCTGCGCAAACGTCTATGGAAAGTAGATTTTAACGTAACCAACAATTACCGTACCGGGTGACGAATGCGCAGGCCGCGCTGACCGGCCATGGCCTAGTGATGCATATTTATGTCGGGTAGCCTTTTTGCCATTTTTTGATTGGACAATTAACCGCAGGCGGTTGTTCGTGTTTTAATTACTCCATTGGTGTATGGTACGCTAACAAAAAGTCCCCGGTTTCTGGTCAGACTATAGTAGAGAATGGAGAGTTTGGGACCAATTACAAACTCTCAAAAAAATCTCCCTAAATCTCTCCAACTCAAAACCGAGGGAGCAACCCTGTCGTTCTTACCACAGCTCTTGAAAATTTGAAAGAAATCTGAAATTCCAAAAACTGACGAAAGACTATGGATCTTATTTTTACTACCCAATTCGAAGAATACGCCAAGATGATGGCCGCGCACGCAACAGAACATATATAGGGCTAAGGGTGCACCACTACAAATAAATTCCCATAGACAGCAGTGATAAATCCCCATACTTCAAAAATATTTTTTAGATACTCGCAACTCTCACAGGTGTTTAGGCTGCTCGGAAAAATGATATTCCACATGTCCTCTTTCATTTTCCTTTCAATTTTTAATGGGTTGACCGATGACTTTTTCGAGAAATTCTCACCTAAAGCAGACCAACCCTAAAACGAAGGAAATTTCACTGCCCCGGATAGCAGCCATTTTGAAAATGTATCCCGCTGCAAAATGGCGCAAATAGTGCAACTTTTGGACCTGATTGCATCCAAATTGCTCAGAATTGGAAGACCAGAGCCCAGAGGTTCAGTGCCATATTTCTTCAATTCCCCTGTTCCATTACTTTCGGGACCCTCTAATATAGAATATTTTGGGCGTATAACTTTTATTAATGTGCTCGGCGGACAGATTTCTTGCCTTTTCAAGGGTGCACCCCTAATCCACCGCCGCGCGGACGAAGACGTAATGGCTCAAGTTAAAAAAAATCCAACGACAGCAGCATCGCATCTGCTTGGTCAGGGAGACGAAAGACGGTCCTAAATGGTATCACCCGCTAAAGCTTTTTACTCCTGATTACTTACTTTAACGATTTGCTGTGCCCTCTCTTTAAAAAAAAATGAATGGAAAATATCATCACATTCCACAAACCATATCGAACCATGTCAAACCAAACTTATGTCATCACCGACGATCACGGACGTCTCAATGCCGACAACACAGACCCAACCGTCGTATACGGCCCCTTTAACCCGGACAAACTAGTGATAGCAGACCCAATACTCAAAGAAAGTGAAACGGTAACGCAGCGCTATTCACCCATTTGTTATTACCACGACGACAAAGAAAAACGTCTGTCGATCATGAATGATGCCAAAAACGGTCTTTTACGGTGTAAAGCCATTCTATAAATTTGGCGCCAAAGAAACAAACACCCAAAATATCGTTGGACATCAAAACTGCTATCCGATACTCCAAGAGCCTACGATCGATATACTGGACTACGTGTATATAAACTTTGAGGTTAAACCACCCTACACAAATAAAAACGCATGTACATGTGTATGTCAAGTTACATACCGCAACCACGCTGTTTAACCGTCGTAAAATCAATATCGCAAGATAAACTGGACGAATATATTGGTAAGCGTGGCGACGCGGAGTCTTTCATCTGCCTAAAGACATCTATTATGGATCTTTGTATTGCGGCGCTAGTGTTAGATATACGTTGAAAAGCTATTTTAAAGATTAACAATGCCCATGTCATTTCCGACAAAACAGCATTGTAATCGTTAAGAGGATTTGACAGTGATAGCAGCGACTTAAGAGTAAACTAAAATCAAACTTTAAATAAATAACATATACATGTATTAAAATCATCGCATTTAAAGATCTTCATTAGATTTGATTGTAAGCTCACGTTCATAAGCCTCGTTATCCCTGGGATAGTTATCCTCAGACTTTGAAGGTGAGAACATAGGGGGTCGATATAATCAGCGTTTTGTTTATAAAATCCAAGTCTAAAATAAAGAAAGTATTTAACAAATATAGACATTCAATTGACAGAAGATCAAGCGGGCCACATAGAAAACAAGTTAAACCTAGGCCGTTTTCCAATACTCAACTTCGTCTCCGTCTCAGGCTTCGTTCCCCGAAACCAATCCCCGATTGTGGGCCTGAGGCGTTTAAATTTATTGGACTACTATAGTTTTCGGCTTTTTGCATCTTATTTGATGTTCTGTGGCACTATTAGACTGATTGCTGTGCTTACAGCTTCAAAGTCAACAAGTAACGAGTTGAGGCCTGAGACGGAGCCGAAGCTGAGTATTGGAAGCGGCCCAGGTTTTAGGCCTACGAGGCAAGATCTCTGAGGGGCAAGTACTCAGGTCGTTGGTGGTGGTGTGTTATCAAGACTTGTTCACAGACCAAACGCCAAACAAAGTCACGGACCTGTTTCAAGTCTCGGAAAAACACTGGAGAGATGCTGTCAATAAATTTAGATTCTCAGAAAAAGACGGCTAGAGGGTGCTCTCTTTAAAACCGTTCATAATAAAACTTTAGATCATGGCAAATCAAATCGAAACGCATTATTTTTTTTACCGAAAACGAGCAGAAGTTTAAAGTGAAACATGTTTTTAATAACATCAAAGGCGACAAACTCGTTAGAGTAAAAATCCTACCGTTTAAAGCTGGGTACTAGCGCTACTGAAATCGAGTGGGATACAAACTTAGACGGTAGACCCGCTGAAAGGGAAATAGTGCTAAATCCAATACTTGTGCAAGAAATTCAAGACATGGTGATACGAGCGGGCAAAAATGGCAATTTAGGAGTGATGCTCCCATTAATCGCTGCCGGAATTGATCAGTTGAATGAAGAAGTTGAAGGGTTGAAAGCCTTGTTAGATCGAGAAGATGATGAAGAAACTCAAAAACGTTTAGCTAGTGAGATCGAAAGCAAAAGAATAGAATCGGCTTCAAGGTTAGAAGGAAAGAGACAAGCCTTATCACAGATTTACGAGGTTACTGTGGCAACTGAGGGCAAGTAATAAATTGTTCCCATCTCCATAATAAACAACGCTTGGGGCGACATTGCACATCAAGGGCAGAATACACGCATGCAGTCGTGTACACACTGACCTTCAATCGTGGACTTTTTTGTTCATACTTCTTTTTTGCACATTTTTGTACACATTTTTCAACCGTGGACTCCTCAGCAACCATGGACCCATTGTCCCCTTTTGTTATACATCCGCTATTTAATATGAATACACGTTCACCATCAACCCTGGCCACTGGCTGACGCAGAAACACATGCACATATACAAATCCACCCCCTCAGCACCACGAAGTCCCCAGCCTACTGTAATACATTATCATTTAACCAAACATAAACCCTAACTAAACTTGTTAAGAGAAAATAAACCACTGAACTATATAGTACCAGAGCAGCTCCTGGCCTGTCATCTTGTTACTATTGTAACGTGACAGAGGGCGCTAGTCACCAAGCGCGGTGCGAAGTTATAGATGGTGCTCTGCCCAGTAACACAGTAATAGAGACGGTGCACAGGCGCGCATAGCTGTGTGTTAAGCGCGACGAGCGCGGTGCATAGGCTCGGCCTTGTGCGTTGTACGATAGGGCAGCGGAAGTCACTGCTTGGTCACGTGAGCGCGTGCGTGGTCGACCGGTCACAGCAGCGCAAAGGCTTTAAAAAGCGCGCGCAGGCAAGGGACTAGGTTTAGTTGTGCTGATCAAGGGCTGATCCTGAAGTAAGGGTCGAGAATCCTGTGCAAGGGTTAAAGTCACCTAGCCTAGTTTGACCGTGCCTAAGTCCCGAGTGGTGCGTGTGTCGTTGAGGGGCTCGTTAGGTTGAGGGGCTAATTGGTGGTGCGGTATAGTTCCTGATAACAGCTTGCAGTCGATGCAAGGGCAGATTGCTATCTCGTGACGTGAGTTGCGTGTAGTGCAGCCCTGACAATAAGCCCCGTAGACTTGCTAAAGTCCCCGATTCGGCATTGGATGCCCACAGTTAATTGTGGTGTTCGCTGCTCTAGGTGAAGTCCGGTCACGTATAATCACACAGTCTCCCCGTCAATAGTGCCCTCCGCTGGTATATTGGTTGAGTGTGTTGCCGCTTAATAATTGATGTATATGAGTCAGGTGTCCAGGCGAAGTTTATTTCAAGTCAGGTCTGTCCAGGTTACGTCACTAACTTTCGACCAATCAGATTAGCCATCATCTCGACGAAGACCAACTTTCTTGGGGGACGGCATACTTCGGTCCCAACGGACTCGTCCCTAGCCGCTCAGGGACTCTCTGGCGTGCCGTCCGACGCGCTGCGCCTCGAGGAGGAGGGCGCCCTCGCCTTGGTCGGAAGGGCCTTGCGTCACAAATTGGTGTCAAGAGATCAGTCGCCAATTGGAAGACTTGAAGAGGCGTGGCTTGATTGAACCCTCAGATAGTCCGTGGGCGGCTAACGTTGTGTTGGTAAAGAAGAAAGACGGGACGAAACTGAATGCAGTGACAATAAAGGATGCCTATCCCGTGCCAAGAACTGATGAGACGTTGGATGCGTTAGAGGGCGCTCGATGGTTTTCAACCCTCGACCTCGCCTTAAGGTAATGGCAGGTTGCCTTGGACGAGGATGCACAGCAGAAGTCAAATTTTGTGGTACGGAATGGGCTTTATCGTTGGAAGGTGATGCCGTTCGGGTTAGCCAACGCACCGGCTACATTCGAATGACTGATGGAGAAAGTGTTGTCAGGGCTGCAGTGGGAAATCTTATTGGTGTATCTTGATGACCTCATTGTCCTTGGCAGAACAGTAGAAGAGGAGTTGGGACGACTCCGAATAGTCTTTGAACGTTTGAGAAGTGCTGGCTTACTTTAAAGCCAAGCAAGTGTAACCTGCTTCAGAGGTCAGTAACCTACCTTGGCCACATTGTGTCGACTGAGGGCGTTGCAACGGACCCGGCTAAGGTTAAGGCAGTCGCTGATCGGCCGGTCCCGAAGAACGTAAAGGAAGTGAGGAGTTTTTCTTGGGCCTTGCCTCGTATTACCAAAGGTTCATCAAAGACTTTGCTAGCATTGCTAGCGCACTGCATACCTTGACGTCAAAGTCAAAAGACTTCATTTGGGACGTGTCTTGTGATAAGGCATTCCACTGGCTGAAACAGTGATTGCTAGGGGCCCCGATATTGGCCTATCCGTTACCAAGTAGCAAGTACATCTTGGATACGGGGCCGTAATGTCTCAGGAGCATGACGGTGTCGAGAAAGTTGTGGTTTTTGCAAGCCGGAAGTTGAGCAAAGATGAGAGAAACTACTGCGTTACTGCGTTACGTATTTAAAGTACTTCCGCCAGTACCTGTACGGTCAAAAGGTCAAAGTATAGACGGACCATTCTTCACTGGTATGGTTAAGGAACTCGAAGAACCCGGAAGGACAACTTACACGATGGTTGGAGGTTGAGTCAGAGTATGACGTCACAATCCAGCACCGTCCGGGTGCCAAGCATCAGAATGCTGATAGTCTGTCTAGACGACCCTGTAAACAATGCGACCATTGTAATGCACAAGATGATTCTGATGGTGACAATGCCGATATTGATGCGACTGTTACTGTGGAAAAAGATAAACAAAAGTCAACTTCGAACACAGGAGATGAGAAAGGGGCCCGAGTTGCTGTGGTGGAGCCTGCTGTAAGCAGCAAAGGACTTAGAAACGCCCAAGTGGCGGATGAGTCGACAAAATGGCTGTTAATTGTCAAGGGTGAGGGGAAGGAGCGCCCTCATTGGGATGAGGTAGCCCACAGGTCTCTGGCAAGTAAGACGTTTGGTCCTACTGGAATCAGTTGGTGGTGAGAGACGGTGTACTATACAGGCGATGGGAGTCGAATGACGTTTGTTCGGTTCAATGGAGGTTGCTGGTTCCGGAGATGTTCAGACGCGAGTTTGTAGAAGAGCCGCATGGTGGGAAGTTGGGAGGCCATCTTGGCCTGAAGAAAACCCTGGCCAGTGTGAAGCAGCGGTACTTCTGGTCAGGTATGAGTGCCAGTGTAAGAGCATACATCCGGAAATGTGATCAATACGCAAGGAAGAAGCCGCCCCGTATGATGTTGGAGGAACTATGGATAGAGTGACATTAGACTTGGTCGGTCCTCTCCCACGGACCGAAGATGGGGACGAGTGGATCCTGGTGGTTGGAAACTACACCACAAGATGGATGGAGGCATATGCGCTCCCGGATGCAAAGGCAGAGACAGTTGCCTCGAAGTTTGTTAGAGAATTGGTTTGTCGATTTGGGGTGCCGAGGGAGGTCCATTCGGATCAGGGAACCAACTTCGAATCGGAGGTATTCCAGGAAATGTGTCGGCTACTGGGAATAAGTAAGTCAAGAACAACAGCATACAATCCTAAATCAGACGGGCTCATAGAAAGGTTCTATAAGACTCTCGTCACCATGGCTTCTATGATGATCGACCCGCACAAAGGTCAACGCGATTGGAACCAGTACGTCCCTTTCGCAAGCAGTGCATACAGATGTACGACACGGGAAAGCCGGGGGAAACCCCAAATATGATGATGTTAGGCCGGGAAGTCGCTCTCCCGATTGATCTAACAATCGAGCAGCCAGCCCCAAGTGATGACGAGGCAAAAGGTGACTATGCAAAAAGTTTGAGGGACCAGATCAAGAGTGCTCATGAGAGGGCGCAGAAATACCTGGGAACGCTATGACGTGCTAGAGGAAGAACTATGATCGCCGGGCGTGCGATCCTGGCATCCAAGAGAAGGACTTTGTTTGGCTGTTCAACCCCGCGAAGAAGAAAGGGGTTAGCCCCAAGCTTCAGTTGAAGTGAGAGGGGCCGTATTTAGTGTTGAAGAAAGTCTCGGATGTTGTATTCCACATCCAGAGGTCAAAGGGCGCAAAGGCCCGAGTTGTACATGCCGATAGGCTGAAACCTTGCCATAATAGTCTAATGGATCCATGGAGTACCCCTAGTAGGGCTCCCTCTAGTGAGGCCAATGTCAGAACAGGCACTGAGAGTGCTCAAGAACACCCTGAGGAGATTTAACCTTGGGGTGATAGGGATGAAGGGGTGATAGGGATGAAGGAAACAGTCATCCTGCGATCTTGGTTACCTCAGAAAGAGGAAACAATTGTGTTGAGGTTTCAGGCAAAGATAATACCACGCGTGAACCAAGTATATCAGTAGACTCAGGCCATGATAAGATGGGAGTCAATGTTGAAAAGAAAAGACGTTACCCAAGGCGGGAATATAAGTTACCGCTGAGATATCGATAGTTGTATATAAAGTTGAATAATTCCCCTTACGACAGTGGTCAATTAATTATGGTTTCCTCGGATAACATTGCAGAAGCTGAGTTCAAGTTACCAGTGAATAAGTAAAAAAAAAAAAAAGAAGAAGAATATGGAGGTCGGGGCCAAGATGGAGTTCTAGTGCACCAGGTGCCCCAAGAAGTTCGGCCACCTAAGGGGCCTGTTACGGCATAAGAAAAGCCATGGGCTAGCACCCTATAATCTTCTGCGGCGGTGTGATAACAGGGAGAGGCGTCGAGATAATCTGCGGCAGCACTATAAAGTAGCTCACTCGGACCACCTAGGTGGCATAGAAAGGATGACGCTCGGGCCAAGGCAAGACAAAGGTCAGCAGGCCGATCAAGGGGAACCGACGCAGAAGGAGGCGAGGCAGATCGTCATGGGGAGCACGCCTGCGGACCAACAAAGTCCCAGTCCCCGATTCACAGTACCATGGGACAAGTTTAGGAACCTGCCGAGGCCCTTTTCCCCGTTAAAAACGTCCCCAAAGAAGGAGAAGCCATGAGAAAAAGCCAAGGCCCGCTTGGCTCACCGTTTCCAGCGCCGCACCCGGGTTGGGCGGACGCTCTCCCGGTCCCCCGCTCCACCTTGCCCCACCGCTCCCTCCAGATCTCACGGATGCATAAATCTCACCTTCCTCAGCTCTAGTTCCCGAGCCTGGGCATTGGGGACCCTGCTATACGGTGCACCATGTTGGGGGGGGGATTTGCCACACTATGTATTTTCTGTAATAGGGCCGAGCATCTTGGAGAGACCTCTCCCGATAGGCAAACTAGGCAGTGGGGGTTAAGGTCAAAAAGGCTCTCATTAGAAAGCGTGCAAAACGGGCCCAAACACTCCCGACCCGCTTCACACCTGAGGGCCCTGGGTAGCCCGGAGAAGCGATGGACCGCATTGACCATCAGCCTTTCATAAATACGCGAAAAATACAAGTTTCTCAGGTGTTCAAAACACACGGTATACCAAAGGTCATCCCCTCGTCTTTTCTTTTCCTTTCAATATTTAGTTGCTTATCTGATGCATTTTTCAGGTCATGATTTTTATCCACGAAGGATCAATCCTAAAATTTTTCATGAAGCCTGCAGCCATTTTGTACAGAGATGCCTACACTCCATAGCAAAAACGATTATTTAGGGCACCGATTTTATCAAAAATTCACTCGGACCCAAGCCGACATTCCTGTGGCTAGTCTCCCCCTTTCTTCCCCGACAAATTGTCAAATGCTTGAGCAACAGAGAAACTGACAATATACAAATTGCGATTTAGGCGGCGCAGGCAATTTTGAGCCTATTTACTACTTGCATGCTCTGAACCAATTCAAGCTCCCTTGAAAATACATGTACTGTAAAATCAACAAAGATTGGAGCCCTATGGCAGGTACTTAAGTCCCTGATGAGGCCTCTCAAACAAAAACAATGTGTTGTTTCGTCCTTCATAGTTCATTTGATTTTCAAGTTTTAGTAGGTTAACCTATGAATTTTTTATTTATCCGCCCAAAACAAACTCACCCCCCCCTCGTGAATGTTCCCAAGTCTTCTCAGCGGCCATTTTTCAAATAACACCCCTCACCTTCGGAAGGTTCTTCTGACAAATTGTCAATCACATTTTATCTGTTTTGCCCCCAGATGGGTGTCCCTGAATCTACAGAGATGATTCTGGAACACACTGACATAGTCCCACCATTTCTTGATCCAAACAGAGCCCTCTTTGCGAAAAAATCTGCAGGGGGACTTTTTGTGCGCCTCTTCTGGCGGAGAATTTTACTTGAATTGGAACACGGCATCCCAAGCCCCCGGCCCCGGCCCCGGCCCCAGGCGTTCAGCTTATTTGCATGTTAAGCTGGCCGCGGGAGGTCGCTGTTCGCCTAGATTTTTGCCACAGTTGGTTCACGAAAAACAATGGTGCGAAGGTAACTAATTCATGGTGGAAAAATAGAGCTCGCGTGGGGCCAGGCTGATACAGCGATAGTATTCAGCAGTACAACGACGAGCGCTTCCTTGGCCTACAATTACAATGTAGGCACATGTATATCGGGGCGGGGCGAATGCACTAGGTGAGAAATTGAAAACAGATTTCATTAGCCTAACCATGGAGAAAGGACGCAAACTTTCTCCATGGATTAACGTTACATCATTACGTGTATTGCATTATTATGAAATAGATATGCATTTTTTGTACATGTACATATCAGCCTATGGAATGTTGGACATCTCGTACCCGGGGCAACGCGTACCCAGGACAATTCGTAACCCCAGAGAAAACTTCATTTTATCATAGCTTGTGGTGACAATACATGAAAATTATAGTACAGCATATCAAATGCGGTTTACGATTACTAATAATGTAGCCGTCTTTTTTTTGTGTGTGTGTGATCGGATAACTGAGCCTGTTTGAAATTGTTGTGTGGTAGAAACATGGAGGTAGAATACCTCCATGGTAGAAACAAGAACCATTCATTCTTTATTTACCACATAGGCCTAACTGTTATGTCATGAATAAGCAAATAAATGTACAGTAGATGGGTGATCCCAGGAAGCAAAGGCTTGTCGAGCACGATCCTCCAGTACATGAATTAACATTACATATTAACACATAACAGACCTAATACACATTCACATTTCAGAACTGAACCAAAAACAGTACGTCCAGTAACCCTGTGAGACACATTAAAAATGAGACTAATTAGAATCTACATAAGGAGAGAGTAATTTAGCCTTAAATTTCTTTTTGAATAAACAAATATTATGTATACTTTCTATAGAAACTTCAAGGGAATTCCATAGTTTGGGTCCCTGATCCCTAACTGTATTTTGAGTTGCTGTGGTACCAGCAAAAGATTGATGAAATGTAGTGCACTGTCTAGTGAAGTTATCATGCACTTCAGGTCAGAGTGGAAATATTACTTGAGAAGTTGTGTGACCCTTGCAAACTGCTTTGTGTATTGTAAAAATAACCTTTGTATAGTGGGAGGTGGGTGATAACAAATATACGTACATGTATGTATATTGTGCTGTCAGAAAATGGTGTGATATACCGGTAACTGATTAGGCTTTACTGTGGAGCAATGAGAAACAAAGACTAGAGCATCCCCAGGCCTGCCCAACCTGCTGAAAAGGCACTGCCCTTTTCTTTATAGTATTTACACAATCCTCTTATTTGGGAATAGGTTTGTAGAAAACCATTCTTCTATTGTACATGTAGTTACCACTTGAGATGTACATTATTTGGTAAATTATGTTTTCATTGCAAGATTACTTCATCATTGATGTGTGAACTAAAGCGTCAACATTAGTCAGCCTCAAACCAAATTAAACTTTCCAAAAATGAAAACAAAATGAGTGAAACCCGTGAACAACAAAAGAAGAAGAAAAGGGATATGATTTTTTTTTATTTGGCTTCATTTTGACATAAACTCATAGCATTCTTTTCCTTTCTTTAGGTAATTCAGGTCCTAGGATTTTTAAATGTTAACATAAACAGGATAAAAATGATTGAAATTAATTCTGCTTCAGTTCTGTTAAGTACTAAGTACATGTAGTTTGGAATGTTTCTACATGTAAATCAAACAGGATGTACATGTACATTGTATACATGTAGAGTACTTAAAGTGGGGCCTAAAGTCTGAACATTGGCAGACTTAATTGTGAAAGAGACACTCCCTGTGATGGTTTTGATGCAGTTTATATTTTTACTATTACATGTACATGTAGTTTCTGTGTGGTAGAGATACTGATCTTGATGGCATATACTTCCTGTATTGCAGCCCACATGTTGGGAGGTCATGCTGGCACATGTACATATACATTGTACAAAGCAAAGAGTGCATGTTGACAGGAAGTTTTGTAGGGACCAGCCTATTTACGTGTATTAATGAAACGTGAGTTCTGGTGATGATCATAGGTGTTTCCTGTTGGCCCTTGCATGGATAAAGGACCTACATGTACATGTATTTCACCCTTGTCACTAGCTGGTGGTGGTTTTATAAGCAGGTTTGCTGATTTCCTGGTTTGAACGGTGCCATATTATTGCTGCTTGGATTCTGGATAATGCTGATAGGTGGGTCAGTTCTGGAATGACTCTTTTCTTTTTGATTGAAGTTGCAATCTCAATCTAATATATACATGTGGGTCTTTGATTATGAAGCTGAAAGTGTACTTACTAAAAAACTTGATAGAAATCAACACAGGACGAATCAACAGTAAATAAACAAAGATCTCACTCACATGTATACTTCATAACCAACAGTTTTGTCTTTATACATGTACATGTAGTTGTATTATACAAGGAGCCCATTTAGAAAACTGAGTCGTGTTAGAGAAAAAACACAATGACATGTATATATACTTATACTCTATGTAGTCAACATTTACGGTCTGCTCAACATGTGCATGTACCGATGCAAGAATGATAACCTACCTACCGAGGTATAATTGTAAATTACGTGTTTGCATATTGAATCAGTGACTGTTAGTTTGTGTTGGTGTTGGGTTGTTTTGGTTTTTTTTGGTTTTCTTTTTTTGTCACCTTATCACTCATTTGAGGTATGGTAATTCTTTCTGTAGAGGGGTGTACATTGTAAAGTGGCATCTCCAAATACTGGAAAGCTACACTGTGTTTAGATACAGTACTGCCATATGTATGCCATGTGCTGTTCTTTAACATGGTAAACAAGTCTGGGCAAAAAAATGATTTTTCAGTGGGTGATGAAACATGTATTTCAAACATGCCTGTCCAAACATGTACATGTACATCAATTTGTGTACATAATGCTTGTCTACATGTACATGTGTAGTACATGTACCTGTAGCATAGTTCATACAGTGAAACATCAAAGATGGGTTCAGAAAACAAATGACTGATTGTTTGGAATGTTTTAGGACTTTTCCAAGCCACTAGTTTTTCCTTAATAAAAGTCTTTTTTTGTAGATTTGACATTCATGTGACACACGAGCTTTGATTATGGAAAAAGCAATTGAATCATGGAGAAATACTGCAGGAACATTGTAATTTTTTTTATATATTAAAGTTGATCATGACATTAAGATTATTTAATTTGTAATTCTTTGATACATTTACAGTGAAAGGATAATGGCAGAAGCATTTATGTACACGTTACGGGCATTGAGAACCTGTCCATTTCCATTCCTGCATAGTGGAAGAGTATCATCAGCGCTGTCAATAATCATCCTCCTTTGTCTAGTCTTGCCATCTTGTGCTTTAAATCAACGACTTGTAGACAAGCTTCTTCATTTCAGTTCTCCAGAGGCAGACTTACAGAACTTTGTCATCCGTGAAGATACAGGCGAGATCTATCTTGGTGGAACAAATAAGTTGTACAATCTTTTTTCCAACCTTACCAAGAAGTTGAAGTTGGACACCAGAGTGGAGGGAATCACTCACTTTTGCCCAGCTGTGACAAACTGCCCACAACTACAGGGAGACAACATCAACAGGCTTTTGCAAATTGATTATGGGAATAACTTGACCGTGTCTTGTGGCAGTGCATTTGCTGGCACCTGTGCTCTGCTTGATTTAAATAACTTCACAAAGGTTGTTGATTGGCCAACATCGGCTTTTGAAACTGATGGTGCACTGACTGAGGATAGTCTAACCCTAGGAGAGACAGTTGTTTCGTTTTATGCGCCATTCCAGATTGGTAATGATGGGCCAGAAACCCAAGCTCTTTACGTTGGCGCTACATATAATAGTGATGCCCTGTACAGTAATATCGGTCAACACGCTGCTTCTGCAAAGAAACTTGTGGAGACAAACTCAGGGGAGTGGCATTTCTCATTTGCATACCGAGATGTTGATTACCATCGGAACTCCTCCATTGATATTCGACCTCGTTACAGAAATAACTACAAAATTAAGTACATTTCTGGGTTTAATTCTGGAGGCTTCAATTACTTTACAACTGTACAGCGCACAGAAATTGATAGCAACAGATATCATTCACGCATTGTGAGGATTTGCACGAAAGACAAAAGTAAGTACCTGTACATGTAATTATTAAACCAGTTTAAATACAGACTCTTCATTTTTAGCAGAATTCTGGGAAGGAAATATTTACCACATGATCCTGAGCAGCCAATGTGAAGGACAATTTTCATAGACGTGTAAATTTTAGCATTTATTTTGGAACCAAATTTCTGCAGAAAGTTGAAGTCTTTGGGGAAACCAGAAAAGTAAAAGCTGTAGATAGACATGAAGATTGAAAATATCCCCAGAACCAGCACGTTATGCCAGCAGTGTTGTAGCTACGCTGGCCGGCGCCGGCCAGTGCTAGCCACCACTCAACATTACCGGCCGGCACTTGGGATGAAAACGAAGCTTACTGGCCAGCACAAAGTACAATGTGTACTACATTATTGTACGTGTAATTTTTTTTAGCATTGAGAAAGAAAATGGGCTGCTTTAATTTTTAAAAAATTGTCAAAAACAGCCTACACTAAAAACTCCTAGCTACAACCCTGTATGTCAAGTCATGGTGTACAGATACCTGTATGCACTAGGATGGTGACCGTTACAAAATTTATATTCCCTCAGAAGAAAAATCAGGAAGATAAATGCAAAATTTGATATGGCAGACAAAGAATATGATTAAAAGCATTAAAAGCTGTGATGAGAAAACTCCTAAATCAGCTGTTGCCTTCAAGGACGCCAGACATTCAGCATTTGCAGGCATCTTGTACATGTACAATGTAGCTTCCTAGCCTGGTTGTACATGTGCATAGATGTATTTAACCTTTTTATTGGGATGTAATTCATTTTGGCAATGAACAGAACCCTAGCTGTGTGCTCAATGGTGCAATTTGTTAATGAACGGAACCCTAGCTGTGCGCTCGTGACTTGTGCAGGGATATTTGAGGCCCTCAATTTTTTGGGGCGGGGGAGACTCTCAATTGGTTCAGTTAAATACTGACCAAGATGGATTATTACCAGATATTTTCCTTCTCTTATTTCTGGGAGGCATCTTGAGCAGGGGGCCTGTGCCCTCCCCCCGTCACTGTGTACCATGAACATAACCATTTCAATTCTCCGTACTAAAGACACTGTGGCTGTTCCTCATGATTTTGGGCAAGCTTTGGGGGAATTCTTATTGTTATGTTTAATGTGTAATCACATAACTTACATGTAGGGTACCAGATTTTATTCAAATTTAATTTGCAAAAAAGCTTATTGCCGCATTGAAAATTGTTTTATCAGTAATTTTTATTGTTCTAGCTGCTACCTCAGTTACAATTTTAGTGTCTGCTCAACATTTTTTACCAACAGGCTTTTACTCCTACACTGAAATGGAACTTATTTGCAATAGCCAGGCAGGAAATGTTTACAACATCTTGCGGGCGGCTTATGTTGGCAAAGCTGGTTCTAACCTGGGCTTTCCTATTGGAGAGGACATACTATTTGCCATTTTTTCACCAAGCATTTCCATGGAGTCTGAATCTGGCAGTGGTATGTTGGAGTCTGACCAACCAGGCACAGACTCAGCCTTGTGTGTATACAGCATGAGTAAAATCAACAAGCGAATCAAGAAGGGACTGCAGGAATGTTTCAATGGAGATGGAACTCAAGGATTGAGGTTCCTGTCTGACGACCGTTTATGTAATGAAGCCGTGGTAAGAAACCTGGAAATAGAAATAAAATGGATAACTTATGTGCAATATTTCAAGCCAATATGGGCTAGACACTGCATGCTCATCTGTTGGACTTACTAATGTTGCTGTTTAAAAACATTTGAATTTTAAAAACTGCAGCAAGTACATGTAATAATGTAGAGCATATCATTTGCTTCTTTTCATTTTGATTCACCACTGCTACAAAGCATCCTTATTTAATCTATGGTTATATAGTTTTGCAGACCTGCCAACATGCTGTACTCCATCCTGAAGTCAGGCATTACCACACAATAGATTAAAATTTTGAATGAAGCAAAGGTTCATTTAAATACCTTTTAATAGATTAAAATTTTGAATGAAGCAAAGGTTCATTTAAATACCTTTTAATCTATTGTATGGTAATGCCTGACCTCAGGATGGAATACAGCAACGTTGGCAGGTCTGGTTTTGACCTTGAGGGAGGGTTGGTCAGTTCGGAAAACAGGGGGAGGGTGGATTAGTATCCTGACCCAAGAAGTCACAAGGTGGTATTTTTTCTCATTTTTCTGGGGTAGAAATTTTTTAGTAGGGTTTGCAACATGAAAATAGTTGGGTTTTTCCTCAGAGCTAAAAATAATTAAGGGTACATGTACAATGGAAATGAAAATCAAAGAATTAGCTATCGACACCCTTATGTAAAACATTTGAATAAATATATCACAATGAATTTTTTACTGGACTGGACAAGTTTGTGGAGGTTCCTCGTAGCTGGCTTATTTATATCAAATGAGCAGCAGCTTTCATAAACAGACATGTTTATTAAGATGTAATTTTTTTCCTCAAGCCTTCCTCAAGCCTTTGGAAATCACTGAGTAGTCAGAACTATTAGTGAAGGACAGTTAAAAATCTGGTACAGTTGCATGTTCATTTGATCTTTGCTGTATTTTATATAGATATATCTTTTGGTCTCAGGCCTGTTATATGACTTACAATAAATTAAGAACACTCACTGAAAGTAGCCTTAGAATGTGATGTGCTCTTGTCTAGAATTTATGGTCCATTGAAGTCTATGCTTTGGTGAACATTTGTGCCACTGGTTCTTATGGGGTCAAGCCATTTTTCTTAAGGTACATTAAAACACAAATATATGTGTAGATTATTAATGTCTGCTTAAAGCTTTTAAGCTATGCCCTTTGTGAAATGCATAATGCTGTGCCTGATGTTTCTACTTTGTTCAACAGTATCGTCCAGTGGATGATGACTTTTGTGGCACTTCAGATTTGCAGCCAATAGAGGCCAGAAAGCCTGCTAGTGCAGCAGACATCTTGAGGGGTGGAGGGGCAGGAAAGTCATTTACATCTATTGCTGCTATGCCATTTGGTGATGATACTATCGCAGTAGTGGGTACCAAGGAAGGACATGTCTTAAAGGTGGGTCAAACTTGACTGTGATTAAGCCATCATGGATTTGTAAATTCTGTAACCGAAGCTTCACACTCAGTTTGTGAGTTGTCCAGGGGGTTGTCACGGTGATTTGCAAAGTGAACGTGACAGAAATTGCAGTAACTTAACAAGTGAAGGTTTCATGTCCATGCTGTGGACCTACATGTACTATGTAAAGGCACGCATTAGTGCATTCGCATGCAGTTTTAGGTTAGGTTCTGTAGGAAAACAAAATTAATACTGTTACAAGGTGATTGAAAATTTGTGCTGCATATTTGATACTGGACCAATCAAAAACCCATACATGTTCATTGTGCAAAGCAAGAACATGTTGAATTCTTAAATATGGGCATTTTATAAGGAATTATGATACCTCAGGCTGAATGAATGAGTCCCCCATCAGATTATTTTGCAATTGAAGTATTGGAAAAGGCACTCTGCACAGTTGGGGCACTTTAAACTGGCAAAGAACACCCTACAAACAGTGTGCACTTGGGGAACGTGAAGTAGCAACTCTTTGCGCTAGTACCCGGTGAACAAGATTTTAACTGCTGCTTGGAATGTGAAAATTTTGTGCACATTAATTTGGGTTGTGCATGCACTATGCTCTGCTTCTTAAACTGTACAAAATGTTAAGACTTATGCTGGTACTCAGTAATCTTCAATCTGCAAAAGCAATTCTCTTCCTCAAGTTCACACATCTTTTTTTTAAAATTTGAAGTCTCATTCGTGTATGGGTTGCAGTAAATAAGCGGCAGCCTTTTGCACATTTAATTTGAATGAATCTGGTACTGGTACACTGAATTCTTTAAATTCATGTGAACATAATAATTTGAATTCTTCATACTAAAGATAAATGCTGTTGCAATACCTCGTGATTCTGGGCAAGTTTTTGCTTAGTTACATTTACATGTACACAAAGAGACTACTTGCACTAATACACTGTTTTCAATGAAGGGCACAAAGGAACCAATCTGTTCCAGTGATCGCTATGCAAATGCTTGCCCTGATTCCCGAGGTACATATATAGCAACAGTGTCTTTAGTACGGGGAATTCGAATTGTTACGTTTATGTGCAATCAGATAACTCAGTGTACCAGATTTTATTCAAATTCAATTTGCAAAAGGGTTACTGCCACATATATCCTCATTATCTGCCTTGTGAGCGTGTGAACATGCTTGGACTTCACTGCTGAATCAGTATCTGTGTTACAAATTCTAATAAATTCAAATGTCACCTTACACGTATAACGTACATGTAATCCCCACAGACTACATGTACATACGTACATGTACATGTGCCATTTCCTGTTGCACTTTGATAGTTGCACATGTATGTGAGGAAGAAAACAGATTTTTTTGCAAGCGCTTACATTTTCTGGGCAGTGTAAAGCTTCATACTGCACAACTTGTTATGTCCCAATTCATGAAAGTATAATAGCATGTTCTTCATAAAATGGACCAAAATGCAACTCCGGATGTCATTTTTCAAAACTTCTAAAAGAGTGACTTTGATCATGTAAAATACAAATTTGCACCTTCAGATTTATAAACATGATTATATGGGGATAATTATGCATAATATGTACTGATGGTGGACATTTGGTTTGCTACCAGTGCAAATCAAATGGAGTTGAATTCATTTAAAGTTTTACGTCAAAGTGTTTACACCAGAGGACTTGATTTCAAAACTTCTCTCAACAAGTAGAATTCAGTATATTTTTTGACTGATGTATTTTAAAGCACTCAAGAAATAAAAAAAGAAAATTTAAAAAATATAAACCACAAAAAAAAGAGCACAAAATTGACGTAAAATGATGAGAAAAGTTTGGCTCTCTTCATTCTCTTACCGTTTATAATCACTCTCTCTATACCAACATATTTGCCAGCTAGGTCTTATATCTTTCGACCGCCAAATATTATCTTTAAGTTTGGCTGCATAAAAAATTTATAATGAGTACAATATGTTAGTTGTGAACGTTATATTTGACAGTATTTTGCTGACGTTTGAAAATTTTGACAGAAACTGCATGAAGTTCGAGAATGCAGAAAATGCTGTCACATGTAGCGCTCGAAAATTCCATTCACGATTTTCATTTTGCCGGTTATTTTGGTTGGTTATTACTCCGCTGAAAATAAAATTAAAATTAACAACTCTGAGCATTAGATTTTCATCATGAATCGTATTTTATGTCTCGAACGTCATTTTTTTGCCATTCCGTGGAGGGGCTCATAAATATCGAATAAAAAAGAGGGCGCACTATCTGGGTTGATGTCAAAGGTCAAACAGGCCACGATGCAGTAAAATGTTTCTCTAACATCACCGCGAGAGATTGATGGAAGCCGCAAAATCGCCACGATCGGTATTTTGGACTGCGGTTTTCGGAAATGTACTTGAAGAAAATGTGATCGGTCCAGTCGTAAAAGGATGATGGTTTGGCGGTGCTTTTTTGCATTTTTTTTTAAAAGCTTGTGTTGTACATTGATATATGGATTTTACCCGCTTTTTTTGCAGTCAATTTTTTTGACACTAATGACACAATCAAATGACGTTCGTGACTGCCGACTGCGGGACGCGATTAATTGTGAGAGGTACTTTTTAATTTCGTGATTATAGTTTTAATATGTGTAAATATTATCACGTTTCACCTCTAAATCTGTGTAAAATAACCTCAGGGATTATCACTCCTCAATAAATTCTATTGGCTCGTATTTTAACATGGAGTTCATGTCCGTCAAAAATGCTGACATTTGAGACTTTATTTAATTAACTCCAATTAAGTTGAAAGGTTGACACGGTCATCATTGTTCCAGATATCAGCCATGACTTCCCTCATTACATCAAACATTGGAAATTAATTCACTGCTGTTCACTTCAGAAAAAATGAACCCCCAAAGTTGAACATTATCTTATGGTCCATATTTTGAGGATCCTGCCTTATGCATTCACCAGGTTAACATCACATGATGATATGTATGCCTTAGTTGTAAATTATATTGAAAATCAATGTGATAAGATCTAGATGACTTCGCATTAAATTCTTGAGATCTGGTCACATTTGTTACTTATTTTTCGTACTTGTTTCTGATACCCTGCTTAGAACTTTAGCAATTTTATCAGGTACCATCTTTTAATCGTCCGAAAATAAGGACAGAATTTTCTTTCTTGGAAGTTGGAGGATTACCTTCAAGTACAACAGTTTGTATAAAACCAACTCATTCATTTTGAGACTGAAAATACCACCTACAGCATTAGCTGGAGTAATACCAAGGTCTCTTCAAGGTGGAAGCAAGAAAATATCCACTAAATTACCCTTTTTAACCCTAACTGCCCAAAACTTGCCATACTCTAACAGCAGGTTTTGTGAGGATTTGGCAGGTTTGGTACCGTACCTGAGGAACTTGTTGTTGAATTTTGTGAGACTTGGGATGAAAGGCCCAGGGAGATGGTGTTGGATTCTGTGTGAGTTGGGACACACAGGGTTCATTGTGTGCAGTGTCTGGCTTGCTGTACCAATTGTTGGACTATGCTTGATTTTGTCAGGTTTGGTACTGTTCAGTGCAAGTCATCCTATACTGCATACCATATCACTCAAACTCCAACGGGCTCATTCTGTTGGAGTTTATCAGGTTTGGTACACTAACCTGCATGTACAAGTACATAGACAAGTACATGAACCTGTTGGATTTTGTGAGGTTCAGTATGCTTTCTAGTGCAGGAGCCTAGGGGGTTAGGGTTAATATCTGCATTGAATCAGAAGTGTGACAGAAGCCATGGAATGCTACCCAGTAGATCAATTTCCCAAGCATCACTGTTTCACCTCCCAAACAATCTTTCTTTGCTTTTATTGCACAATTTTTTTCACTTACGATTGCAAAATGTCGTTTTTAACTTGAGTGGTGTGTTTACATGTCCATCAAACAAATTTGGCACATACATGTACATGTACAGTATGTGTTTCCACATGAAAATATTGAACAAAGATCATTCACAAGTTGAGCCTCAGATCCACCAATACCCCCTTTGATTGTACATGTACATGTTCCGTAATGTCATCCTCTGTGTTTTTGTTTGAAGTTGCTCTGTAGTTATATAGGCCATGGCCACATGTATATTCCATGTATTTAGAATTTTTTAATTAACTTTTGGTACAGTTTCTGTTACAGTCTCTGAGTTCATCTTCAGACTCCAACCTTCATTCAGGATTTCCATACAAGGACCTGGACTTGTCCAACAGTCCAATTCTTCCAAACATGGCCTTTGACAAAACCAGAGAGAATGTCTACGTCATGTCATCCCATGAGGTACAGATAGAATTAACAGCAATAGTTCCCAGTGAATTATACCCATCTGTGTTGTTGAAATGTCAGTTGTACATCACATCTTTCATGAATCCCCTGAAGATTGAACTCACAAGATAGGATGAGCAGCTGTGTTTCCTAGTAATTTTTTGAAACACGTTTTTGAATGGTATTTTGTCTGTATGGCAGCATATACATGTAACTAATTTTACACACATAAACTGTAATTTGTGTTGCTCATTTACGAAGAGAGTCATATCCTGTCTAAGTGGCAAAAATTCTAATAATGTAAATGCTTGACTTTTTAAAAAATCTATTTGTCCAGATTTTCAAGATTGCTGTCAATTCATGTGAGCACCATGTTGACTGCTCTGCATGCGTTGTAACCCATGATCCAAACACCTGTGGATGGTGTGGGTTTTGTTCAACAAGATCTGGTTGTTTAGAGCAAAGTGATACCTTGCCATGGCAACGAGATAGCTGCCCACCTGCAATATACAATGTAAGCAGTCTCCAAACACTCTTTGATGTTATTTGATCGAATATTTCTTCCATTATGTGTAAATTTCAGCATTGAATAGAATTAGGATACAGTGTAAGATAGCTTTCTTGCTAAAGTAACTGTGCAGTGTGCCCTAGTACATGTACATGTACATGTATGTACACGTATTATTTATGTTGATGTTTTTCACAAGAATTCTATTAACAGTGTTTCCATAAGAAAATTTGATATGTCTCATCAAAGTATAGGCCCTATGTTTCAATGAAACAATGAAATTCTTGTACATAGATCTGTCATGTTGGATTGATAGGAAGCTCAACTTACATGTAGCACTGGATGCCTACATGTACATGTACGAATATATCTGTCAGTGTAGAATCACAGTAAGCCTCACACTCACCATGTCAGTGGCTACATGTACATGCACATGTACCAGTACTGGTATGTTGACCCAGACACAGTCTGGCACAAATCCAGCGCTTAATGTATGGGAAGTGCCATTCAAAAGATTAAAGGTGGCACATCAGAATTTGTTTTTTTCAAAAAGGAGATCAAGGTTATTTTGTTGAACTACATGTATTTAATTTCCCTTATGACCTACTTCTATTGGTGTAAAAAAAAAAATCACCTCACCTATCAAAAAGTGCCGGTTTTTCCTTTTTTTTGTTTTTTCATTTTCTATCGATGTGATAACCAGGCCAAACTGACACGAAACAGTACTGGAGTGCCGTAATGCATACGACTGAATCTACTGTACAACATACACGTACATGTACCCTATAAACGCAGGTGTACTGTGTATACATGTACATACAGTTCTGTGTGCAGGCATATATTTGGTGCAGAGTGTAAACAGCATCCCCTGACCATTATGCCTGAGATTGGCTGTCAATAAAATATATTAATATTGATATATGTGTCGGTGGGACTCGTTGCAGCTGTTCCTGTGTGTGTGGAAGTGGTGACTAACAAGCTCCACCATAACTCATTTGTAGCACACATTTCATTTTTTAGCTTGAAGTAAGGTTAGTAAATTTTTGCTTTTGCTGATGGAGGGCTTCGTGACATCTGGTGCGGGGCATGCAAAGTTCTTGTGTCATGCATTCCCGTGCAGTTTTGCATTGTTTTGTATGGGTTTTCAAATAACTTTTGGACATAAACTCATCGTAATATGAGTGCAACACATGTACAATTGTCCAAAGAGGTTCTGACTTTGATACATCCTTTGATAAGACCGATCCTCAAGTTAAATCTGTGGAAATGGACTGTAGATGTGATGGGCAGGCAACAGAGAGAATCCAAATGCCTGGACATGCGATGTACATGTACTATACTGTACATGTACATGATGTATGCATGCAATGTGCATTACATACATGTACATGTATTTCTAGAACTGAAATTTTGAAAACATGCTCAGATCAGGTGGGAAGAGTCAACTCACTCTACAAACCTCGACAGTTACAATTGTGGTATATACCTTTTTCCAGTGATGTCACGATTGTGCTGGACGTATGATGTGTTGTGATGGTAATGGTGCATAGTGTTGTGATGGTAATCTACTTATTCAAGATAAACTGGTCAAGCATGCAGCGTTCGCACGTGCGCCTTACACGTGGTTGAAGCTGCCCATAGGAATATATGCAATCACCGTGGCCAAGGCGGTCCCATGTAGTGGTGTTGTTTACATTTAGTTACTTGGGTGAAAATGGTCTATACATGTACCTATTACTAGTTCATTTGGAAAGAGTTCCAGATACTGACAACACTTCATGCTTCTGTGCATAAACCTGTGAGACTTTTGTAAAAAAAAAGAACCTGTTTTCTTGGTAAATTCCTCTGAATTTTTTCAGCTATTTTTCATTATTAGGACATTTTTTCACTTCCTGATAGCTGTTATAATATTTTAAGGGAAAATTAGTGTTGTCTGTATATGTAGCTCTGTCCATTTGTTTTAACCTCTTCAGGAATTATAGACAAATATGAAGAAAAAGTAAAATTAAAATTAAGCATAGCCTAAATTGGAAGAAAAAAAATAATCGTTTTTTTTTTGTTCCACTCACACCCCTGAGAAAAGCATTAAAAAGAAACAAAAAAATGTCACCCATAAATAATTTGGGTCCTGGGCAGTTTATTTTTAGATCTGCCCTTGTACTTGTCAAACTCCTGGGTTGTCTCTGCCATTTTTGGTAAATATAAGGTTAATTGTAGATTAACTTCAAGGTGTTGAGCAAATAATATCTGTGTGTCTATATTTCTGTATGAGTATTTGCTTGATTTTTCCTCAAAAAGGCAAATTAAAGAGGGCAATTTGTTTTCTTATAAATTCTTTGACCTAAAGTTCTTTTTTCAATTGGTGTCAGCAATTTTAGAAGAGGCTCAAAATTTTCTGTACGGAAATTGTTGCCTTCATTTGGGAAGCTACTATTACCCCTGAAAAAAGTGTTTTCTGGTTTCTCCTTGCTTCAACTTCCAAAAAGTTTCAGTTGATGTCTTTAATACAACAAAAAATAACTCTTGAGACTTAAGATATTATCTAAAGCTTGCAGATATTGCTTGCATTCATAATGGTATACAAAACTTGAGGTCCAACATTTTGTTTTGCTGCATCTTTTGTAGAGGAAATGAATGTGGTTTTGCAATCTAAAAACTTCAAATAAAGTGACATTTTACAAGAAAACGAAACAAAACTAGAGGTTTTACGGTTGTTAAAATGACCGCAGGCTGTTTTGGCATATTTGAGAAAGCATTAAAAAAAATAAAACTATGGAAATATCAGAAGGAATATAAAACATTGACATTTCATGAATGTTACGTATTTCAATCTGATTGACAAGAGTGCCAAAGACTTGTTCTTCAAAACATGTACAAAACTTTTTGGGGACGATTATTAAATGTTCAAAAATGCCCTCCCCCCAAAAAATGGTTGATGGCTGAAATAAATATTGAAAAATCACTACTGAATCAAATAACGACATCATCATGACGTCATAAATTTAGCAAAATTCTTTTATCGCTGTCTTTGTTCGCTGGCACTTTGATGACGAGCAAATTTCAGGAAGTAACCAAAATGGTGACTTGAAAACATCAGGTCAATGTTCCTCTAAAGGACTCCCTTTTCAAGATATCTGCATGATTTGAACCCAATAGGATATCACCTTCAATTATTTTGTAAGGGGGTTTTGTCGATGCTTTATGTGTGTGAAAAAGTACACCAGTTACATGTATGTACTTCATGCAGCTGACTCCTATGCTTTAGTTGTCATGTCATGGACGATTCACGCTTATATCTCTTACGTTTGATTTTTTATTGAATTTGGGAGATAAAGGAAGTTTTCATTGTAACTTCTGGTCTGAATTTTCAAGCGATTCGGACAAACTTGCCACAGACATCTAATCAAAATTCATTTTTTGGAATTTTTAACCTGTCACCAGAGGGGGCTCGACAATTAGGTGACGTCATCAGTAGATGCTTTGGAGAATACTATACCCAATAGACTAACACCGTTGAAAACAACTTGATACCTATTACTACTTTTAAACAATAAGACCGGTTTCGACTGGAAGGAAGGGTCACGTGATTTGACCCACAGGAGATGAATTGAAGACCCAATTTTATCTTGGCACTTTCTGCAAACAGAATTTTGCGGGAGGCCACGGTTGATTATATTTGGATTTTTACAACATAAACATAATATGTAAATATTCAAAGTTTAATAATAAATCAATTGGTGACATCATCATGACATATTTTTTAAAGTATTATCTTTGCCTTAAGGTCTGTGCTTGGTGTAACTTTGACGAGGATCAAAGATAAGTTACCCAAATGGTGCCTCGAAAATGGGTACAAAGTCAATGAGCTGAAATGAATATTAAAAAAATCAATAATAAGTCACTTGATGACGTCATCATGACGTCATGTTTCTAGACACATCTATACACAAAGGTCCTTCATTGATGTAAATTTGATGAAGATCCAAAGCTGCTAAGAGATCAAAGTCAGTGGTGGAAGAAATGTGTACAAAACAAAGGGGATTGGGGTCAGAAGAAAAACAAGAATCTAGAGGAATGTGGTTGTGAACAAGCACTGAGCTGTTTCGGAATTTTTTGTTATCTTTATTTTGTTGGAAAACAGATCAAACTGACTGTTAGGGAAAATGTGTTTGAAATTCTCACAGCAATTCCCAGGCGAAGCACTGTACCGGTAAAATCAACAAAAGTGCAAAGCGAAAAATGTGTACGAACCCTATAAATCAATCTGAAACTTTAACCTCATGTCACGTGGCTCCTGATGATGTCACCGTGACAATTTTATTTTGACAGCCCCACGTGTTGTTGGACTACCTGTGCTACCAACACAAAGTCACTGAGATGTATGAGTGGACCAGTCTTTGACGTTAGAAGAAACAAAACCTATGGAGAAAAACTGTAGCTTTAAAGTCATGTCACGTATTTGCGTTAATACTGAAAACAAATTCTGAAATATTAGTTGATATTCGGATTCATGGGTGTATTTGTAATTGAACGAAGACAAAAAAATATGATTTTTCTTTTGTTCTCATAGTAATTCTCAGCCGAAGTTCAGGACTACCCTCAATAAGATCGATAATATTGCGTAGTAAAAACGTGTACAAAACCTATGGGGAAAAGTGCAGCTTTAATCTCATGTCACGTGAGGTCTGATGATGTTATTTTGAGGATTTTTTTTTGGGAGCCTCTCTCCTTGTGAGGGACTTCTAGTGTACAAAGTCAAGGGGCTGAAAAAATATTGAAAAATTAATACTAAATAACATGATGACATCAACATGACGTCATTTACTTACAATAATTCTTGTATCAGGGTCTTTGTTGGCTATTACTTTGATAGAGATCAAACATTGCGAAGGTTTGAAAAAAGTGGCTTGAAAACGTGTACAAAGTCAATGGAAAAAATGAAATGTTCAAAATCCAAAAAGAAATCACGTGATGATGTTATCACAAATTTCTTTTAGGACAATCCTTGGATGATTGCCAAAAGGTCTGCCAAGTTTGAAGTCAATCAGATTTAGTAAACTGCCAAAGTCAACTAGTGGAAGAAAACGTGTACAAACCCTATGGGGAAAAAGTCTGAAAAAGGTAAAGAAAAAACGAGAGCTTCTATATCTGTTTGCAATAGAACATAGGGCTTTTTCGCTTTTCATTAAAAAAGCCATTCTTGTGATTGAATATCTGGAAAGTTTCATCCCGCTGGGACATATACTTTTGGAGTTATAAAGCTTTAAAGGATACACCTTAAATATCACATGACTTGTCTACTGATGACGTCATCATTCCATGAGGTCAATTTTCGTGTATCTCACATCGCCTTCCAGATACCTGCTAACTTTCAACATGCTGTTCTATGTCCTTTTGGAGATACCGGGCCTTAAAGAGTGCACATTTATTGTCATGTGACTTGTCTCCTGGTGACGTCATTATCAGGCAGGGTCAATATACCTCTAAAGCACTCCCTTTTCAAGAAATCTGCAAGATTTGAAGTTGATTAGACATGTACTTCAGGAGATGTAGGGCCTTGAAGTGTGCACCTTGAATGTCACGTGACTTGTCTCCTGATAGTGTCATCATCACATGAGGTCAAAACTTGTCTAAAGCACTCCCTTTTTAAGATATGTGCAAGATTTGAACCCGATCAGACATGTACTTCAGGAGATGTGGGGGCCTTAAAGAGTGCACCTTTAATGTTACGTGACTTGTCTCCTGATGACGTCATTTGTCCCTTTTGGCATTCCATACAATGCGATCTGCTCTCGGCAGCATGTGGTCGGCATATTGCCAAGTTCCGAGTATGTGCCCTACGCACTGTGCGCCGTCTATGTGGCAGGCAGATATTGTGCGTCCACACACACACAGTAGCATATGCACAGCATGCGAATTGGATTTTCGAGTTGGCAATTTATATTTAGAGGGGGTTTTTGTCGGCGGTGCTTCATGTGTATGAAAAGGTACATCAGTTATGCACTTCATTCAGCTGACTCCAATGTTTAAGATGTCATCTCATGCACAATTCACGCTTATACAGTATCTCTTTCGCTTGATTTTTTACCAAATTTGGAAGAATAAAAGAAGTTTTTATTGTAACTTCCAGTCTGATGACGTCATCAGCCCCAAACCTCACACTCGTGTTGACTGGGTAAGGATGATCATCTACATTAATTTTCAGGTGATTCGAACAAACTTTGCCTCAGACATCTATTCAAAAGTCATTTTTAGGAATTTTTAACCTGTCGCTAGAGGGCGCTCAATAATTAAGTGATGTCATCCGTAGATAATTTGAAGAATACTATACCCCGACAGACTAACATTGTTGAAAACAACTTGATACCTATTACGATTTTTCAAAAATAGACCACTTCCGGTTTCGAAGGGAAGGAAGGGTCACGTGATTTGACCCATATGAGATGAATTCAAGACCACATTTTATCCTGCCTCTTGCTGCAAACAGAATGTTGCGGGAGTCCATGGTTGTTTTATATGGATTTTTATAAATTTAACAGAGTATTTAGATATTCAATATTAAATAATAAATCACTTGATGATGTCATCATGACGTAAATATTTTAGTATTATCTTCGTTTTATAGTCATTGCTTGCTGTAACTTTGACGACGATCTACGATTACTGAAGTTCCAAAATAGTGCCTTGAAAACGTGTACAAAGTAAATGGGTTGTAATAAATATTTAAAAATCAATAATGTATCAGTTGATGTTGTCATCATGACGCCATGCTTCACGGCACATCTTTGCAGTAGGGTCTTTGCTTGAGGCAACTTTGATGAAGATTGACCCTTGCAAAGAGACTAAAGTGCCATGAAAAAAAAACAGAGTAAAAAAGCATGAGCACAAGAAGAAAAAGAAGAAGAAGAAGAAAAATAAAAAGAATCTTGATAAAAAGAATGCCTTTTTTGCAGTTTGCGAAAAAGCCCCCCAAAATTAAAGCTGATCTGTCTGTTTGCCAACAGACCTGAGGGCTTTTTCGGATCCTTTTGTATACATGTATTTGAACTACGGCATCATCACATCAAGTCATTTTTTGTATATAACACCTCTCTTTTTAGTTATCTGCAAAGTTTAAACCAGATAGAACATGTACTTTAGGAGATATTGGGCTTTAAACCGTGCACCTTTAATGTCGCGTGAGTCATCTCCTGATGACGTTATCACCACATAAGGTCAATATTCCTCTAGAACATTCCCTTTCCAAGATACCGGTATCTGCAAGATTTGAACCCAATCGGACAGCTAGTTCAGGAGATATATGGCTTAAATATTGCACATTAAATATCACATGACTTGTCTCCTGATGACGTCATCATCACATGACGTCAATTTTCCTCCAAAGCCCTCACTTTTGAAGTTATCTGCAAGATTTAAAACCGATTGGACATATGCTTCAGGAGATATAGGCCATAAAGAGTGTGCCTTTAATGTCACACAACTTTTCTTCTGATGACATTGTCATCACATAAGGTCAAAATTCCTCTAAAGTGCTCTCTTTTTAAGATATGTGCGAAATTTGAACCCAATCGGACATGTACTTCAGGAAATATAGGGCCTTGAAGAGTGCTTTTTCCGTTGACATGGATCTGTAAACTCCCCCTTATTTGCATTATCATAAATATGCATTGCTACTCTAAAAAAATAAATCTTTGATATTCAACGTAACAATAATTGACTGCACATTTCAGATTTTCTGTGTACAAAATTTCAGAAAGAGAGTGCAGGACCGCTGTCGATGACATCTGTTGCACTATCCTTGACATTTTGGCGCAAAAAATGAATTTTTCTTTTTGTAACTGTGACTTGAAAATTGTCGTTCTCTATGATAAACACTCCAAAACCACTCTCAACTTCAATTGGCATATACCATGTGAGATCTGTAAGTTAAGGGCCAGGTAGTGTCATTGACTTCATCACCCGTCGTGCATGGGGTTCACTACTTAATACGTCCCCATGCAGATCAAATGTCAGCCATATTTTTTAAGCAAAGAGTATAATCCATGCAAAATTAATAACATTTGACATTTTCATAATGTGTTATGAAAATAGCGTTATATTGGTATTGGACAAAATACGATGTCGACAGTGACTACCTCAGTATATGATTTGAATAATATTCTACCCGAGTGAATCTAATGGAATATTCAAAATTTAATAATAAATCACTTGATGACATCATCATGACGTAACTATTTACGTACAATCTTCGATTTATGAGGAATACTTGGTGTAACTTTCATGACAATCAAATATGTAATAGCTAAGTTACCAAAATAGTGCCTGTAAAAGGTGTACAAAATCAATGGGCTGAAATAAATGTTGAAAAATCAATAATAAATCACTTGATGACGTCATCATGACATCATTGTTCTATGCACATCTTTGAACTGAGGTCCTTCAATGATGTAAGTTTGATGAAGATCCAAAGTTGCAAAAGGACCAAAGTCAGTGGCAGAAGAAACGTGCACAAAACACATGGGCTTTAGGTCAGAAGAGAAAGAAGAAGAAGGAAGAAAAAAAAACAGAACGCAAAATTGCAAAAAAGCCCCCCAAAAAACACAGAACAAAAACAATGCCTTTTTCGCAAAATGCAAAAAAGCAAAAAAAAAAAGAAAAAAAATTTTAACCCAAAACAAACGCTGTTCCGGTTCTTGCTAAAAAATGAAGTTTTTGTCTGTCTTAAAAACAGAGCAAAGGGCTTTTTCACATTTTCTTTTTTTCTTAAGAAACAGGCATTCCTTCATTTCGGATAGTTCCACATTTGGATTCTCACTTCTTACTCAAGCATCTACATGTATTCTAGAGTTCCAACCGTCTCCCACCATTTTTGGTGACCTCATTATAACAATATTCACAATTTTTTAATATATCAATATTCAAAACCTTTCGGACATTAGGAGATACAACGAATTAAAGTTTGCACCCTTTATGTCATGTCACCTTGTCTATAACTCTTCCCATTCTAGCTATCTACTAAATATTAGCCCAATCAGACATGTAGTTCACGAGATATAGGGCTGTAAAGAATGTACCTTTAATACCACGTGGCTAATCACATGATGAAGTCCTTACAACATCAGGTCAATGTTTGTCTAAAACTCTTCTTTTCAAGAGATCCGCAAGGTTTGAAACTAATCAAATATGTACTTCACGAGATATAGTGCTTTGAAGAGTGCACCTTTAATGTCACATGACATGTTTTCTACATGTCATTAGCACATCAATTCATTATTCGTCCGAAGGCCTCCCCTTTCAAGAAAAATGCAAGGTTTGAACCCAATCGGACAAGTGCTTTACAAAATACATTGGTTGAAATCTAATCTCATGTCATGTGACCTCTGATGGTGTTGTGACGCCGCACATGTTCTGGGACCGTCTTTACGTGCTGTAGTATGAGTGTGCACAAACAGAAATGAGTTAGATTGACCAGCGTCTAGAAGTGTGCCTGTTGAAAAAAGTGTACAAAACCTAAAAATAAAATATTCAAAAATCACTATAAAAAAAGGTGACAAAGTGATCATGACGTCATCCATTTTCAATAAATCTTGCATCAGGGTCTTTGTTGGCGATCACTTTGTCAACAATCAAACATCGCAAAGTTACCAAATTTTGGCTCAAAAATGCATACAAAGTCAATGGGCCATAAACTCGTTTGTAGAACTAGACCACGGTGCATGGCAGCAACATGTGCTCAGAAATCAACTTCCTTGGTAGAAGCACTGCTCCTTTAAGTTCATGTCACGTGAGTTGCACTTAAACTCAACAATACTTATGAAATATTACTTCATATTCGGACTCTTAGGCATATTTCAAACTGAATTACAGAGCGTAAAGCACACAGTTTCTCTTTCGTTCTCATTTTTAGCCCAAGTGAAGGACTACTCGTTCACTGGTGTTCAGTAAAACAAATTTGTACAAAACCTATGGGGAAAAATTAAATATTAAAAAATATAAAATAAGGAAATGACGTCATCATGACTTTGGCAATGATTTTGCATAAGGGTCTTTGCCGGCTGTAACTTTGATGACAACTGAATATCGTCAAGTGACGTCATCATGACTTTGGCAATGATTTTGCCTAAGGGTCTTTGCCGGCTGTAACTTTGATGACAACTGAATATCGCCAAGTACCCAAAATCGTGCCTCGAAAACGTGTACAAAGTCAATGGGGTTGAAATAAATATTGAAAAATTAATAATAAATCCATTGATGACGTCATCATGATGTCATTGTTCTGCGCACAACTTTGGACAAGGGTCCTTCATTGATGTAAGTTTGATGAAGATCCAATGTTGCTGAGGGACTAAAGTGGGTGATGGAAGAAATGTGTACAAAACAAAGGGGATTTGGGGAAGAAGAAGAAGACGACGACATGCAAAAAAGCAAAACAAAAACACGGAACAGAAGTAATGCCTTTTTTGCAACTTGCGAAAAAGCCAAATAAGACACTTTAAGAAAAACAACAGCTGTTTCGGCTGACTTGCCGAAACAGTTAAACCTGATATCATGAAAACCTAGAGCATTATATTAGCTGGTGAATTTAACACAAGACTGATCCTGGTAAAATGGGCAGAGTTTTCCGTGATAGCAGTCTTTAATGGAGATAATTTCTTGCAGGTGGTACCCTTAGCTGGCCCATTAGAGGGTGGTACACGAGTGACAATAACAGGTGATAATTTAGGGCTTACTGCAGCAGGCAGCCATCCCCCTGAAGTTAATGTAGCTGGGCAGCCATGCGCTGTCATGCAGCAACTGAGTGAGATTTCCAGGTAATGGTTTCTAACATCAGCATCTCTTACATCCAGTCAGTCATCTGCATCGTTTGCTAACCAAAACACTGCCATCTCATGTTTCAAATTTCTGGAGAGATAAAAAATCGAACTGCAAAAGTTGTCTGCTTATTTTAACAGTATCTGTCATATTTACTAATGGTTACCGCTCTTCAGAAGATCCATCGCTTTCAGTTGTGACACAAGACTCAGACTGGACTTGGCACGACCTAATCATGCTTCAAAAAGCTTCTATTCAATAGGGTCACATTTACCAAGGATGCTTGGAGAATATCGGATGAGTTTTCCCAAATAAATATTGCTCTTCCACTTAAAAGTATGAAACATTAATTGCTTCTTCTAGGAGCAACATCAGGTTTGAATCCTACTATTTAGGAAGTTTAGCTGGTTTTTTAAAACTTCTTAAGGCAAAAAACAAAAGACCAAGGAGGCAATTGCCCTGTAATATCAGTTCAAGGACTGATGAATCTTTCTTAACTACAGTCATTTGCAAAAGCTTAAGACCACCTGGAATTTTATTGGTATTTCTGTCACTGGGCCTGCATAACATTGTCTCATTGAGTGATTACTTAACATGATTTTACAGTGGTGCATAACATCAGTGTAGTGCTATATACCCATTTGAATGAAACCTTTTGCAAAGGCAGGTCTTGTATGACATGTTTTCTGTAAGGCAGCTTGGGTAAAAAAAAGCAAGTCTGAGTAATCAGACACTGAATATTAAACTCTTAACATTTAAAATCATGGAAATGTAGTCAAAAATGCTCAACCAAGGTACTAAGGTTACACATTGAAAATAAACATAATTTGCCATGATTGATTGGTTTAAGTTTGGTTTTCCTTCAGGTTAATGCATTTTCTATGGGTGGTCCTAAACTTTTGCAAGTGACTGTAAATGACTCGCCAAGAATCTGAAATTATTCTTCAGGTTTCATTTTTAACATTAAGATGTGACCTAAACAATCAACCTATTGAGTTGCAAGAGATTTGACCTTAAAGAAATGTGTTGGATAATGAAAGCAACTTCAAACAGTTGATGTGTTCAACCTGCACAACATTCTTCAGCATGTCAAACTGAGGCTAGCATCTCAATAACTAATGTCTACAAAATAATCTGGACTCCGTTTTTGTTTCTTCATGCATTTGTTAATTTCGTCCTTTCATTTGTTCGTGCGTTTGTCCATTTGCTTGTTTATTCTGGTTCAGACATCAACTGCAGACTTGCCATTCTTAACCAGACGATTTCTTGTTCAATCTAAAAAACTCTGAAATTGAGTTTCAAGTTACTCTTTTTCAAGTAGAAATGAGTGGAGGCTTTGACTCCGGCTGAAATTACATCCAGCATGATAATCCTAATACATTCCATTGGCTATTAGAAGTGAAATCACTATCTATGCTACGTCTCTTTGAACAATAGACTTGTAACTGAAGTGATCAGGAATCATAGCTCATTTGTACAGTTTAGAATGGCCAACATGCCAGTTAGATTGCTTAATCTAGAAACTGCAAATGGTTTTGTCAGTGTTGTATTCAAGTCCATCACAAGTCCCTGAAAGTCTCTGTAACAGCGCATTCCCACTTGAATTGGGAAAAGGTGGATCTTGATCCAGCATTTTAGTGTGATCGTTATCTTACCGCAACGAAACCCCAAGTCGCGTTCCCACTAGCACTTGATCCACGTTTTCGGATGGAAATGTCGAGCCCAAAAGGTCACTGAGTTCGGTATTGCGCATGTGCTAGCTTGCTGAGCGCGTGGTCTGTGGCAGTGTGGCGTGTTGGGGGGCATGCCTGTGACCCTGCGGGTTTTGGGTGCGGAGTTCTACTGACGTGACGACCTTGAATCGGACCGAATGTTCAGCCTAGTACGTTGTCTCTTCAAACTTCCGTTTTTTGATACTCTGTCACAAGCTGTGGGCTTTACGCTAACAAGGAATTAGTTTTTGATGGAAAGCAAGTGAAATTACACAAATGACAAAGGTTAAGAAACAAACAAATGCGCAACGAAAATTGTGAAAGGGCAAGGCATGCATCGCGGCATGCATGCATTGGCATGCGTGGTGACACATTTTACTAGCCCGTAGTTCAGCGGTTGTTTATTGTGCATGCTTTGCACATTAAAAATTTCACATGAGCTACATGCCAAAAAACGTATTTCTTGGTTCATCAGACCGCAAAAGTTTCGCACCACTCGTGCACGGACGGATGTTGACAGGTCAAATTGCCGGATCAGATCCACCTTTTGCATTCCCATCTGATCGTGATCCGCCAATTGCAGGATCTGATCCACCAATTGGGGGATCTCTATCCTGCTCCAGAGGAGGATCAGGAAAGGTGGATCTGATCCTGATCCACCTTATGACAGTTAGCATTCCCACTACACACAATTGCCGGATCTGATCCACCAATTGGGGGATTTCATCCGGCAATTTGGCAAAAGGTGGATCATGAATTGGTGGATCAAGTGGGAATGGGCTGTTAGTCCATCACAAGTCCCTGCAAGTCTCTGTAAGTCCATCACAAGTCATTCATTCTTGAGCCAATTCACAGGCTATTCAAGTGAGCTGTGACAAAAGCATTCTTTTGTCATTGTTCACCCTGGTTCTTATGACTGGCCCTGTGAAGGGACTTGTGACTGGACTTGTGATGACTCAAATGCAACACCGGGTTTTGTTCTTTATTAACATTCTATTTTCCAAACTCATCTTTCGTATTTCTCCTTTTATATTTGCATACATTGCTCTACTGACCCTTAATCATTAACTCCCATTTTTGTGGCACCACAAATTGTCATACCAGTAGCTCTGTTAAAATGGACTGTTGAAACACCGTACCACTATAGTACAGTGACAAAACAGACATTCCATTTACTGTACACTGCTCTTTCCTTGATACACATTTGTACATTTACCTCATAACTCTTAAGGCTTGACCCACACTTTAGTATAAAGTGTGTGTGTGGTAAAACAAATATGCAGTGCTATGTAATTGGAAAGAATTAGAATTTTTTTTCTTGTGAAAATAATAATGCTCATAACTGTATCTTTGTTTCAGGATTGTGTGCATCACATCTGTTGTATCTTCACCCGTGACTGGACCTATTGTTGCTAAGGTGGAGCTCTATGGTGATAATCTGTCTTATAAAGTGAATGGAACTGTTTCTACAGAGAAACATATTAACTTCACGTATGTGGTAAGCTGCTTCTGAAAAATAGAAGATTGTCTTTATTTGTTTTCCCCACTGCACTTGACAACTCAATAAAAATTGCATTTTATTGATATAACAGCTTAAGTGTTTTTTTCATGTTAGACTGGAAAACTGAAAGATGTTTATGTACTGTATGCTTGTGGTAAGCATTTTCATGGATTTTAAAATGGAACGGTTCCCCTCATTTGCTTTTTCAAAGAAAGAAGAAATATATACACGAATGCAGATATACGTAGGTTAAACTTTTCCTGCATTATTTAAACATCCAAAATATATTTATGTGCTGTTGTGACATATTCATTACCCATGCTAACATTAGTGATCTTTGAATGTGCAGTGAAACAAGGAACAGTATAGCACAATTGAGTTGTTTTTTGAACTTGGGAGAATTTATAAGAATAACATTTTAATAAACCACAGCAGCAAAAATGTAGTAGGGCCATCAAAATGAGCATTATTGGTTATGCGTAACAAAGTTGTTTAACAAGTTGACCAAGAAACTATATGATCTAGTCTAGTCAAAGGAAAAACGAGAGCCAGAAAACTTATATCTATTTACTGGAGTAAATGCTAGTGAATAATTTTTTTCTTCAGATTACAGCTAACCTCAACTGTTGAGTAAAATTTTTTAAAAAGTGTAACAAAAGAAGTTGCAATAGAAGAAAGTTGAAACAAAAAGGGATAGCCTACATAGTAGGTGATGAGACAAATTTGAGAATATTGTAAAGCTTATTTGTAGAAAATGGCCCTTTGGAATTATTAAGTCATTAAGTATGCCTTACAAGACTCACATATGGAGAATGTTATCATCTAACAGCTCAGCACAGTTCTAAAAATTGTAACAAGGCCCTGTTCCCTTTGTCCAAGTTCGGAGACCCCGGCCACACATATAAAGCATACGTGTCCGGATCCAGAATCCCCGGCAGGAAGTGGTTAATCAAACTTCAAGCTGCTATCACATTTCATTTTCTCCTCAGGATCCTGTCATTACAAACATTAAGCCCAGGTATGGCAGGCAGTCTGGAGGGACGATACTTACCATCACTGGTAGTGGAATGAATGCTGGAAATGACATCAGTGTTACAGTATTAGGAAGAGCTTGTTATGTTAAGAGGTTGGCATCTGTCCAAATTTGATCATACATGTACCAAGTGAAGTACAATTCGAGTTTGAGCCCAGAGGCCACAAGAACTTCAGACTCTTATCGATTTCTGCTGTACCTGCAGCTCAGCTCAGACTGTCACCCTTTTTTGCTCTGCTAGGCTCAGACTCGCTCAGACTTAGACTCTGTGAATCATTTTACAAAATCATGTAATGTCCTGTCACATCTGGCTGGGGAAAATTTCTTTTGTACCACACTAGGCTTTTCAATATTTATAAGAAATATAACTTCATATCCTCAATGCACACCACTTGTTGTTTGAGAAATATTGACTCATGTACTCTTTTCTTTTACCAAGCATCATTCATCGAAAAACTGTTATCCTCCCAGCTTATAACATGCATACCTGTGATGTGATGGCCATTGTCTTAAGATATATATAATGAGTCTTTGATAGTGCGTGTGTCCCATGCAGTTGCACATAATACCAAACGTTGGATTCCACTGAAGAAATAGAAGAAATGTCTTCAAAATACATGCACATTTTAATCCCAACAGTAATGCATCATCACTTCTACCAGTACTTGACGACATGTTCAACTGTTGCCTTAATTATGATATCAATTTAGAGTGTGGAAATTAGTGCTGGAAAATATGTTCAACCACCTTGGCTGCTTACACCTTGAAAAGGCAGTAACATTCTGTGTAAATTCATTTTCCATCTTCACCACCACAGTGCCAATATGACCACACTGATATGTGCTACTACATCCTCCACTGTCACTGAAAGCGGGAAAGTTGAAGTAAGAATTGATGGCATCATCAGGTCCAGCCATCAACAGTTTACCTATGTCAGTGATCCCACATTGCGTACATTCACACCTAACAAGGCAGTGGTTAAGTAAGTTGACCAGTCCGTCAAATCATGCAGATAGAGTTTATCGTATCGGTTCTTTTTGAGGTAAATGTTATTACACAGTGCCTACCAATTTAAGTTACATTTTGGTGAGCAAAATACAACCCCTGAAGAACGGCTTGTTATAGTATATCTCATCTTTCAGAGATAAATATCAAAGGGTTTTACGTTGGTGATCAGGAGACTCAGGTCTGTACCTGTGATGGAATTCCTTAGAATAGCATTAGGGTATGAATCCGTCACTTTTGGCATACACTATATTGTAGGGATCTTCAAACACAAGTTATAATCTGAATATCCATCGAAGTAAGGAGCCAAAAATAAACCGTAGAAATAAAAAGAAAAACCTTATTTGTTTAAAACACATTTAATAGGCATAAGGAGGATAACTTGTCACCTAAAATTTCATTTTCTGTAAAACAAAAAAACTTGGTTTTTGTTTATTTTTCTGCAGCCTGTGGCTCATTTTATTTCATTTGGCCAGTAAACCTTACATTTACCTTTTCTTTATTCAAGCAATAATTTGCCCTGTCATTGATTCATATGTGGATTGAGTTTCAAAAATGCAGTTTCTTTGAATGGCTTACAATGCCTTGAAAAGTGACTTTAGTTCTGGGACATAATATGTTCAATAGTGACTTGATTGGAAAATAATTCATTTTTCCTTCTCTTTTCTATGCTAAGTGGTGGACAAACAGTTTCAGTCTTTGGAAAGAATTTGAATTTTGTGCAAGTTGCCAAGATGAAGATTACTATAAGAAGGGAAGATACATCAGTGGAAGCACCTGAATACTCAGTGGTATGTATATTCATAAAACCACGATGGAAATTGGAGTTTACACTAGTCAACTTGATCTCATGTGTTTATAGTCCTGATTTGCATGGGATTGCTGGATAGGGTAGGTAACAGCTGTGCAGAAATACTGAGGAACAAACTGTTTGAAAAATCCTTCAAAAAGTCTTAATAGGAACTAATTGTGCTGTAAGTTGAAAGAATTTGAAGGTTTCAGTTTTTGTTCCGTCTGACACCAAACATTTGTAACATGTGATATCACAAAGGAACTTTTTTTTTCATTTGAAAAATGTTCATAGATGCCCTCTTTCGGTAGCCTATAAATTAATTGGTCTAAACAGTCATTACATATGCAAATTTCCTATGCGTGTATTATTCATTCGCTGAAAAGATTTGATCACCTGTGATGCACCCTGACCTCCCACAATGCAGCTTAGCCTTATTGCCATGGTCGTCCTTCTTTTCTCAGCACTGTAACATAATGGACATGTCTTTCAAGGCATCTTCGATTTATTGAGGTTCCATTTTCGCTACACGGTTCTGTGTTGAGTTGATCACCTTTCCTTCCTTTGTAAATAAAATATTTATTTATTTATTTATTTTATCCATTTATTTGTAAGAGTGTTCTATTCGTGTATATTTTTCTATATTCTCTACTGGTCCCTCTGTCCGTGATTCTGCAGTTCCCACTAAACTCGACAGGTAATGCACCCCAGGCGTTTCACCTCCCTCGATCTCCTCTGCTGCCTCTACCGTCGTGTTGCCCACCACCGGAAAAGGCAAGCGCTTCTCATCTTCCTCAAATTATTCGACCTGTGGCTTGAATGTCGACCTTCCAGTCCATCAATGAAGTTCCGACCTCCATCGCTTGCCGCCTTGGCATTAGACCGCCATCAGCCTCCACCGCCACGAACTTGTTTCTGGCGGACCAGGCCCTTCCCCCTCTCTGGTTGCGAGACATTGTAACATCAGGCAGGGTTCCAATCTGGAATTGCACCAGCCAGTGTACTCCCTCGGAAGGAGGCACTACCCTGTCCCCAACTGGGCACCCAGCATTGTCTTCTGAAAAGAACAAAGTTGGTTCCATCAGCGCCTCACTCCGTCTGATTGCTGCCTGCCATTAGCCGCTTCGCCGGAGGAAAACATCAGCCATGCATTGTTTCAATGACATAGCATTACTGGAATCTTCCAGGCCAATTTTTCCAAAACTCCCGATTCTAGTCTCAAGCCTGAACTTGGCACGCATCTGAGTCTGCTCCTGCCTGACAGTCCTCCTCTCAACTACCAGCTAATCTACGGGTACCCCCGCCTCTTGACTAAAGAATGGCCCTACTTCAGTCAAAGCAAAGTCACCGTGTCTTTGGTTGAAGATGACGCCGATTTTATGGATGTCCTCACCGCCTATGACATATTCCAGATTCCAGATCCTCCGTCAGCCTCCCTTCCGAAGGAAGACACCGACCACGCCCGTGCAAGTCAACCGACCGCTCCATGTCTTGCTACGGGTCTCCCATTCGTGAAGTAGGCTCTTCACCTTAGCGGACCGCTGCCCTTGTAAGGCTGGATGACATCTCCTTTTCGCCTTCCCTTTTTCTAGGGCCTTCAAGCAGAACGTTTTGAAGACAACTACTCTGTTGAATACAGTGGAACACTGTTATAACGGGGTCCTTGGAACAAATTCCTTATGTTTTCAGTTATGGAAAATAAATGAATTTTAAAAAAAAAGAAATTCTTTGTCATAAATATGACCTTGTATTATAGATTATAAATATTATAAATGCTTGTCCTGTCTGTCTCTGATTATACATGTATTGTGAGAGCCCTTCGGGTGGCCTCCTCAATGAACATGAGCATTTTCCAGGCAGCCGTTACATCCAAATGCGACCTAGCTAGCCTCTGACATATCTACGTCGTGAGTATCCAGACATAATCCACACGGTAGTACTTGCTGGGCCAACTTCCTGGATCGTTGCCCTGGTGAATACGCCATCGGACACGGACCCAATCCCGAGTCTCCGTCACAGCCTTCTGGAGCTACTCTGGCTACCATTGGTAGGCCTGCCCAGGCCACGGAGAAGTGAGTCTACGCTTTACCTGGTGATCTCTAATGACTGCTACAAGTCCAAACCTACCGGCATTTGAGATTGTGTTACTAGGCACCAAGACAGGAATGAACAAATAATGTTTTCCAGGCAGTTTTCCTAAATTTTTCAGTTCTGTCATGGTAAATTTGTCATCTTGACGGAAATCTACCGCTGCGCCTCTCCAGTCTGCGTCCCTAGACATCCAATCCTAACATTCTGATTTTTACACAAGGGGCCCTGTGGGAGTAATGTTGTGAATCTATTTCCACTGCTTCTCACGATGTACAACCCTGTAATCAGCAGAACGACCATTTGGTGGCCCCCCCTGGCCCCTTCACACGTGGTTCCATGTGAGCACCGATTCTGCCGTGCGGCCCTGCCACAATGCACACTGTCCTAACGTGCTCACTTCCAAGTGGGCGTGTCCAAAATCTGTGTACTTGTTTTGTAGTGATAGTTTCGCAGGTTTTCTCTTCTGATATTAATGTTCAGTGTGATCGAAACAAAGAGAGAGAATTCTGTCAGACCCTATTCATTTCTGAAATGAATACTTTGTTAGTGCTTAGCATGACTTTGGACATCGAAATGGTTTTGTTTTGTTTTTTGTCCGCGTAGATTTTCCATGAGTGGAGATTACTAGCAAGTCAAGGTCAACATGTATTCTTCACAGAGTGAGTTGCTATGGATGCTCATTCTATTATTCATATCGCAAACGTCATGCGACTGACTCCTCTACGCCAGCCATTTATTTTCCACGCATGTGTGAAAATGATCAAAGTTTTCTGCCGCAGTTGGGGCGCCGGCGGCCATGCTGGGTAAGGAAAATGGCATACCTTCAATTTGACATGAACATCTTCGAAACATGAAGTCTTTGTGTCGGTCTCTGACCTATTTCATTTCTTTCCTTCTTACTGAGGTAAATTCCTTTGAAAGGAAAGGAGATCTTCTTTCCACCCAGACATCACTACAGTCATGCTAGAGACTCTGAATGACAGTGTCATCTCCGTCTTTGAGTATTGCGGCTTTCTTGCCTCTTTTTTTTTCACACTGCCAACCAAAGGCAAATTAATGGAAAGGACAAGGGATCATGCAGTTGACCTGCAGATGATCCGCATGGCAGGGTCCAGTGACGCAGTGGCGGACACATTCTCCCTGGGATGATAGAACAGCCTTGCGTCTATCTCTTCGCTTCCTTGAACAGCAATCAACTTCCTATGATCTTCCTTTTCGGCAGGACTTTCTAGCAATGCTACAGCCATGGTCGCATGGGATGTTATCTGCCCACCTTTCAAATTTTTGACAGCAGATTTTAGCATTGTGATATGTATGTTGATAGTCAGGCTTTGGCTCCAGCTAATGCTTTTGTGTGTGCTATAACAGAATCTTGTATTAGCAGCGCTCTTATTAACAAAGTTTGACTGTATCTACAGCTAGGGCTGACATACACATTGGTTTCAAAATCGGTTAATTGCCCTTAACAATATGACATTCCATCACCTTTTGTATGATATGCTTATCCAGTGTCCCCTTGTTGAGAAATTGGTCTGGTCATAAGACCTAAGCTAGGCTCTCTAGATGCTGTTCAGTCCTTCCTTTGAACCCTAAATAATGCCTGCTTTACACACACCCATGTCAGGTTGGCTTTTCTCCTGAAAAATGGTTACGTCCTGAGGAGGCAGCAAACTGTAGGCTCTCCCCATTGCCGAAGGCCGTCTATTTTTGGAGCTGCATGGTGTTTACCTCATTCCTTCAATTCCTTCATTGGCTTCCAGACGAAATATCAGACTCCCTCACCTGATCCGTCTGATATCTTTACACTCTCTGCCTCCTTACGTCCTGGAGATGATGCGGATAAACTTTGGGGACCTGTTCATGTCCTGAAGTGGTACCTGACTAAAAGGATAGCATGAAGGGACGATATTGACCCCATCGCTTAGCCGTGACGTCCACTGCTGGCCGGTTTCTCTACAGACTAGTTTCTCTACAGGCCAGCCCCTTTCTGGCCAATAGCTTTTAATCCCCCTTCTACCGGCTGGGTTACTGGCCGAACCTGCGCTTAGGGGCCCTACTGCCTGGAGATTCTTTGTGTCTCTGCTTTCTAGTAGGAGCCAACTGCTGATGAACAACATGATGGGGTCTCTTTAATTGGCTTAATCCTCTCGCGTTAAGAGAGTGAGACAGAGCATGTTGCCAAGGTCTTCATGGTCAGCATGGTGCTTTCTTTGAACGACATCTCTCAGCTAGCAATCAAAGAAGTGCGTCGCTGTCTTCACGGAAGGACCTTTGATTCCTTTCCAGTTGTTCCAGTAGCGATCAACTCAAACTCAAAACATATCTACCAAGAGGAATCCCTCGTCGAAGAACTCAGTGATACAAGTTCATCTAAAATCAAAGAAAATTTGGCCTTGTGTGAACTTTCGGAAGAATACAGATTTCTGGCGAAACACTCTGTTCAACGGACATTCATGCTCCAGTTCATCAAGTGTGAAGACCAGCTGTGCACACACTGCATGAAAAGTCAAATCCACGCTAAGAGGCTAATGACTTTTCTATGTAAATTTGGCGGACGCTATATTTTTACACTGGGACAATCTGACCACCACCCAAGTCATTTTCAGACATGGCATGAGCTAGCATCACAGGCCCTGTCTAGAAAGCTGGAGGACCAACCACTCGACAACAACCTCATTAGTAGGCCTACGCTCAAGGGAGATCAAGTCTGGAAGTCCGGATGTCACAAGGTGTTCAACAGTGCAGCTGACAGGGAAAGTCACATCAGGCTTGTTCATAAAATGTACGCAACGGTCAACTGAAACACAACAGTTCTTCAAGAAAAAACGTAAAGGCTCTTTTCAGAGCCACACAAATTCCAAAAAGAGATAGTATTTATTGCTCTCTTTGATCTAATAAAGCAACATAAATATGTCCTGCCTCATTCTGCCCACGTCCCTTGCCCATTGTGTTTTGTGTCAATTGCTCTTAAAATGAATTAATTAAGGAAGTTTATTCAACTCATTTTATGGACAAGCAAAGTGTAGGTGAGAAATAATTAAAAATATCATTTACACATTTCATTGGAAATCTCTAGAAAATAGAAGAAAAAACGTGATTATACAAGATTTTACGTTGCAGAGCACAATGTTAAATTTTACCTTTTTGGACTTAAACTAAGTACAGATGCATGAAATGTCACCAACCTTGACGCATGATGTCGCAACACCACCCTCCACCATATACTGGAAGACCTTTCATGTAGATTTCCAAGTTTTATGGGCCAAAAGCACTTTTTGGGGTTATTCAGCCCGTTCAGAGCATGATACTCCAGTTTTAAGATCCTTTTGGACTTAAAACGAGAACAGAACATTCTGAGCAATAGTAAATTTTCCACTTGGTTGAATTTGCCCTTCTTTGTTAAAAACTATTTTTCAATTGTTATCTTTGGCCCATTATTACACGAGTGGCTTCTTGTGGAAAATTTAATTTTCTTGTGTTTTTTGTATTTGTTTTGTAGAAGGGAGAGGGCAACGGAAAACAAGCCACCAAGCAATGGTGGAGCTACAAGCTACAGGGCATGTCAAGTGCACTTGTGTACTGAGCATGAACACCTCGCAGGGCTGCAGCAAGCCTGCAGTTAGTGCGCAATGTAAGCGTGTGCAAGCTGGTACCATTTTGCCATTCCCAACCAATTAAAACAAACAAATGCCGTATGCCTGTAGAGATACTGGCTAGCAGTGGACGCCACGCCTTATCACTTTCATGAGACCACACCGTCCAGTGGAGTCAATACACTATTGCCTGCTGGACGGCTTCGGCCATTAGATTTGCTAATCCAGTGTGGCCGTTAAGCTCTGATGAACATAGTCTTTACTACATTAGGGCTCATGACGTAAGAGCAGGATCTGCATCTTGGTCTTACTCTCGAGATGTTTCCATTGCAGACATCTGCAAAACTGCATGTTGGAAATCTCCTTCTATTTCCTGCAACTTGAGGGATGTCCTGCAGAGCGACATCACAAATAGCAGGACAGTCCTACTATCTGCAGAGGTCAGAGGGACCTCCTGTAGGACGGACGACAAGTCATTATGAAGTTCCTGTACCGTTTCTTAAAATTTTACATTCCTCCTTGTATATAATGTAAAATTGTATTCTCGGCATTAGATGTGTTGTTGCCAACCCCCCACCTAGACCGGTGCTGCTCTGCATGTGGAGTGACTGTTTGGGTAGGTAGAGCGCCGTAGACTCCTTCCCCACATTAAGTGTGGGTCGGGTCTACTACCCCAACAGTCCTCTCCTGCCTGTCCTCCCCACTCTGGCTCCGAACTTTTTGAGTCGTTTTCAAAAAGTAGGATGATCATGGCGGCGAGTCCGCGCTGCATTGTGGGAGGTCAGTTTGCATCATGGGCGATCAAATCTTTTCAGCGAATGAATAATATGCACATGGGAAATTTGAATATGTAGTGACTGTTTGGGTAAGTATTCTCTAGTAAACCTGACCCACACTTAATGTGGGAAAGGAATGTTCTGACGTGATAACATGGAAAACTGGAAGGAGCATTAAAGCAGGACATAAAAGATAATGTGTGGGTGCATTGTTTATACTTTGATAGGTTTCATAATGCTGCATCCTGAAAAATATGAAAAGTTTAAAGCCTTTTTCACCTTTTGAGATCTTTCTGTGCTGAGTTAACACTAGTACTAGTAGTACATGTGTATATATGAACAGAAAGTGAAACTTTCATTGACTTGTGGCATTTTCCAACCACTGTTCACAGGCCTAAATTTGCAACAAAATATGGTTGTGCCTTGACCATTCTCGGACAAAATGACCAAAGGAAGTGTAAATACAACAAAAATTCAGTCCGCATATTCAAGTGGGAATTAAGTGTAATTGAAGTAGATTTTGAGCAAATTACCTATGTCTGTACATGATCAGACAGACTTGTTAATGCGTTAGCATTCTTGACCAGATCTTTTGCATGGGTTTGCTTGTTTAAGTTGTGTGGCAACATGGACAGCTACAATTTGTTGGGATTAAAAAAACACAAAAACAAAATTCCATGGCTGTCAAAAACTAAATATCAGCTACAGTTCCTGCCTATTCCAGTGGCCTCACCAAACAAAACACTGTTTCAGTCAAATTGTGCTTTAGATGGGCAAAGCCTTGCAACATTGGCAGTTCTCAGACTCGACTTCAATTCTACTGAATGACATCTAGTCAAACTAAAGTAGGTAGCAAATGTAAGCATGTACATGTACCTACCAGATGATGGGCGTGTACAGTGTGTAGTGTTACTAATTCAGTGTTAATTATTCACCCCTTTAGTTAAGAATGGACATGCTTGACGTGCCCGAGTGGCGATCCAGGAATGTTTCCCTTATTGTTAGTAACTTCATATAAGGGGGTTATTACTACGGAAAGGGTGTGACAACAGCATTGTATTTTGAACCTACGGTGGAGGTCATGGGGATTTCAACACCCAAGATGGGAGCCATGCAGATTTACTGGGCCAGGGTGCCGTGCTGAGGATGGCTGTATCTACCAGCAGTGTTGGGCTGATGACTCTAGGGCCATGCTTTTTGTGGCAGAATCATTTGACTGGCTGCTGCATCTGTGACCGGTTTCAACGGCTGTGGTGCTGGTTTCATCACCTTTCCGAATTTTCAACGGGCCTAATGCTCGTCTCGTATATGTGGACATGTTGCATTTCCATAAATTTTTTTTTTGGCAATACAGGAATGTTCCATCTCTGAAGAGTACTTACGATGTCTCTCACCTAATATAAGCCAGTCAGCATCAGGGATAACATCCATAGAGCCAATTACGGCAGAGATTGTATTCTTCCTTGATGGTAGGCCAACAGAGTTATCAGCAACTGGAAGTGATACATCTGAATTCCTCTTCTACCCTAACCCTGTGTTTGACCCCTTCTCTGGGGATAATGACGTCATTGTGGTTAAGGAAGGCAGTTCTACTCTTACCATCATGGTAAGTGATGAGTAATACAAATATTTTAATGTGAGCCTGTGTGCGTACATCTTCAGGGACAGATATTTTCATAAGTTTTAGTATGTTCATTTAGCTACAAATCAACAAACTTCCTCAATTAAACAAGTATCTGTATACTGTTCTGTGCAAGTCTTATTTTCTGTAAGAATTGGTCAGAAGTGCTGGGACATGAGTACGTAAATACATAAAAGCTAAGCTCAAATCTTGTTACAACACCAGCACCAAATAAATTTGTCTGAGTAGCTATGCACAGAAATATGTGAAGTATGTGCTAAGCAAAAATAGGTTATTAGCCAAATGCCATGTGATTTGTATTGCTTGTGATTGGTTTCTTATAGATTTGCTTTTTGTGGCCCCTCACCACAAAATGAGCTGAAAGTCATAATTTAAAAAGTTGAGATTGGTACCAGTATTTTTTTAATTCAGCAGAAAAAGAGCTTTCCAAAGGTATGTACATGGAACACTTAGGGTAAAAGGATATAGAAACAATATAAGATTATTCTGATGGCTTGACGTCTTTGTTTCCGACACTGACCATGCATGAATAATGCTACCATTAGAATTGCTGAGAAAATGACATTTTGTAATACATGATCCTGCAGTGTTCGGAATTAAATAGGAGACAGGTTAATCTTTCCAAATTTACAAAATTGAACTCCACTTCAGTATTTGACTTTGAACCATCAAAATAGGAAAGAGTGGAATGTGACTTTACGCTCATATTGTCGTGCCAGGCCGCATTAATACATTGTTAAATTTTGCTTAGCAACTTGTGAAATTATTTTCTGGTACCTGATATAGTCAACACTAGTAGATTTGGTGTGAAAATGTAAGTACATGTACTGTAGTATTGTTAAAACCAGTTTTTTGTCAAAACTGAGTTTTGAGAATTTGAGTGTGAGTTTCTATATGAGCACTCATTATTCTAAATCATCTCTCCTTTAAAGGGCACAGACTTGAATCTGGCCTTAGAAGCATCAGACATCAAGGTGACAGTCGGTGGTAGAGAGTGTAAGGTTACTGACCTCAAAGCTGATGAACTTACTTGTGAGATTCCAGATATGAGTGGAGCTGTGGAAGATTCCCCAGGGTACAAGGTTGAGGTATGAACCATTGGCTCATTATTCAGATGCTTAACACTAAAATCCAGTAGTTGAAACAACATTTTGAACTTTAATACTTTGTTAAATTTCAAAATAACAATGAAAGATGATAACATACAAACCACTTGGCACCAAAAATCTGCACTGATTTTCTTGGACAGTTTTGTGCAGACCTCAACCTTACTTGTCCAATGTGTGAGTTTGCTTGTCCCGACCCTGGTTTAGTTGCTCACCCCATCCAGACTCCACTGTGCTAACCATGGAATTCTATGCTCTATGTGTATACAAGTTATAATGGGATATTTTAACACTAGTATCGTGTCATAAAGATGCAGATCGACCATTAAATAAGTTGCCATAGACAACAGAAATTAATACTCTTACTTAAAATCAGAAAAAATTAGAAGTTTCCTGTGTGTTTATTTGAGACACATGAAGCGTAATTTTTTTTTTCAGATATCATTTTCCTGCCAATTTTTAGTAAGTTTAAGGAAGACTGTCTTTATCGGGCTCAAATTGCAAAATGTACTTAGATTATTGCTACAGGATTAGTTAAGCATGAATGAAGAACAAAAAAGGAAAATATGAATTACACTATTTTTAAGACATTTTTTATGAGGCGGAACTGATTTTGTGGACGCAGCCATTAACGAGTGGTCACTTGATCAGAATCTCGATGGTGACGTCACAAGTGCTCATGGGCTGATGCAACGACTGGGTACCAGCAAGTGCATAATCAGGCCCACAAGTGTGGGAAGGGAAATCCTCAGTATCATTTTAGAACACTCAACAGCGTATCGGGCTTTAATCTTAGTCATCTTGCTAGCCCCATTTCGTATTGCTGGATATTCTCATAGTCATCACAAGTTAACTGTTCACTGCAGACCCTCACTTGATGGTCTTTTCCCTGGAGATGGCAGCACTTTGCCAACCATTGCCACCGTAAAAGCAGTTTTTCTGGCAATGTATGTCAGTGTGCATCTTGGGGATTGCTTGTCTGACACAAAACAGTACTTAGCTATACAATATGGCATTGCAAATGAGAAGGCAAAAAAGGTCTGTAGAAATCGTGGATAATCGTTGCAGAATTTCTGTCAGCTGACACGGTGCGAGCACCCCCTTGGAGCACTTAAGATGTCACCATCTAGATTCTGACCACGTGACCACTCGTTAATGGCCGTGTCCACAAAATCAGTTCTGCCTCATAAAAACTGTCTAGACAAAAATACTGTGCTTCATATTTTTCTTTTTGTTCTTTATTGATGCTCAACTAATCCTTCAGTGACAATCTGAGTACATTTTGCAATTTTGGCCCGATAAAGACAGTCTTCCTTCAACTTGTGACTTGAAGATATTTCTGTCTATGAGTAATGTCACAGTTACCACTACAAACCTGGCACTGTAACCAGAAAGATAAGGAGTAGATTGTAATCTCAAATAATTACTAAAGGACAGTTCTTTTACAAATTCTGTGCAGACAGTTTTTATTTCCAGCTTCAGATATTTACAATATTTAGGTCATAATAAACCTATATATATACAACAGATTACCACCTTACAATTAGAATTAAATTAAAAATATTTGCTTGTTTAGACCTCAATTTACTGCTTTACCCAAATATCAGAGAGATCTTGTAAAATGTGGTTTGTCACCTAGGTATAACTACATCAGTGGTTCCACTTTACACTGTAATCTTGCCTTGAACACAAGTTCAGGGCAAGGCGTTGGCGACATCCATCCCAGTGGTCTCCAAACCAGGCTTCACCCTCGTCAAGGGTCAGGTTCTTTGTGCTTGATGATACAATTTGGCCATGGTTTTCTCACTGTTTCAAATCCTGGATTGCTGATCTAGCCTGTTCTTGGATTTGCTTCACCAAATTGCCTTAAGCAGTTCTGTAAATGTCTGCTTCTGGGGCAGCAAACAGGCTTACTATGTGCGCGACGCTGGCAATCCACAAGCTACATGTCATCACGACAATCATCAAAAATGCTCTCCGCTGGCACACCCAAACTAGCTGTTAAATTGGGCACACATCTCATTCTCGTGCAAAACAATTGACACTGCATCACACTCAATACATTCATGAAACCCTGGTGAACATTCACACAAAGAAATTGGGTGCATTGGAATTTGCACCTTAGCTTAGGTATGCATTTCCACAATAGAAGAGGGATCCTGCGGGCGGCTTCCTGGCCTGTATTGTCAAACAAAACAGCAAGTCATTTAAACGTGGGCAAAGAAATCCATGGCTCTGTGAAGTGAACTGGAAAAGAAAAATTTCTACTGAATGAATATGTATGAAGTACTGCAAGTATTTGCGCATCTAATGACCGGAGTGGTTCAGGGGAATTCTGACAAATGATAACCCCAAAAAACAGTCCATCACCATTTGGAAAATTTATGCCCACACTCCATTGCTAAATAGTGCAATTTGGAAGGCCCATTTGTGTCCAATATTTTCCTGAAATACAAGCTAACAGTCCTACCGGTTCCATTTTTACAAACTATCCGTTCCACATGCCACAAAATGCTTGAATACCAGAGAATTTGACAGCATGCAAATGGTAACAGCTAGACCAGAAACATCTAAAAATTTTGTTGGGTTTGCTGGTCCATCCAAGTAAGAAAGCAAATATTTTTATTTCATACCCAAAATTTAAATGTAACTCAAATCCACAAAAAACATGTTAAGTCCCTGGTTGCAACCTCCTTTATACTAGTAGTTCTACATACAGAAATTGCACAATTAGGGTGTACATGTATGTCCAAAGTAACACAAAGTCCGGCAAATAATTACACTATACAAACAGTACAGCAGTATGTACATGTACATGAACATGTTTGTACATATTTAGACAATCGTAGGGAAAAACTGTCATACAGTCTTCAATAAAATGCCTCTTTGACTGTCAAAAATGATTGTAATAAAAACATTAATATACAATTAATGATCTATAAGGTGCCAGCAACTTTCCAAAGTTATGACCACAAGGTGCCAACATTTGGCCTGTATATCATCAATAATATTATTCTTTAAGCAGATGTTTTAGAGATCCTGTGAGCAATGTACTTGTTGGGCAGGACCCTTTGAAGTGTGTCTAATAAATGTCTCTTGCTTGAATAAAGTAAGCAGAAGTTACCCTGTGTCAGGAGAAACCTCAAATAGGCACAAGTTCCTGTGACAAAGCTTTTCACATATTGGATTATAATTGTACATGTAGGTGTTTTTCAATAAAAAGTTATCAATTTTGGAACATAAAGCAGATATTCCAAATGATGATAATGAGATATGCTGTGATACTTAGATCCCTTGCATAGTTTTAATTGCTTCCTGCATTAAAACCTCACACATGATGTCCCTTTTCAGGTTCGTGCAGCGTCCACTACCAGCATGATAGGCTACATGAAGATTGACCCACGACCTGTCCCGTGGTATGCCATTGTCATAGTTGTCTTAATTGTCGTCTGCATCATTGTCTCTGTTGTTGTGTGGCACGTTCGCAAACAGTCCAAGGAAGAAGGGACAGACTTGGCTCCGGGGGTTGTTACACCTAGTGTGATATTCCGCCAGACCAGCAGTACAGGTGGTGAGTCAGCTGAGGCTAGGGTTGTACCAGCTTTCTCTCATTTGAACAGTGAGTGTCTCTTTTCTCTTTCACTCCTTGCATGGACAAAGGCATCAGCAACTAACAAGGTTTGGCTTTAGCATTTTATTATGTTGGCAATAGTTTTACTGAGTTGGCTCCATGTTAGTTTGTTTTACTACTGTTGGTAACTGAGACTGAGCTAGCTGGGCCATGGTTGCTTTTTGAGCTTTGTCTTGTTCCCCCTTTTTTGATACCTAGGGCTCTCATCATATCCTAGCTCTTAGGGAGACAGCTTACATTGGCCAAGCTTTTTAGCATTTGAGTGCATACCGGTACCAGTCTTGAGTATGTTAGTGGAAGTTTGCAATGTCAGAACAGTACTCAAGTTTCGCCAAATTAATACAAAAAATCTTCAGTAGTTGGGTTTCATTTGTCCATTGGTAATTTGGAATTGATTTTTTCCCCCATTTTATCAAAGCTACGTGTACATTCTTTGCCTGTAAATTATCATGGAGCACTTAATATTACATCATCTCATTACCACACTGTCACATTATGCAAGCAAACTAACACTTACATGTACCTTAGTGTCCTCAGGTGACTTGAGAATAGTTTGTTTCTATTGCTGGAGTTCTAAGGCCTTTCACCTAAATGTTGACACAGGACTTCCGTTTTCAAAACATTCAGGAGATAACTTTGTGTAGTATAAAATCAGTTGATGGCTTGGTCTGTGGTGTAGCATGGTGTCTAGAATAAGGTACTGAGACATGATAACTACAAATGATCTCCTTTTACCAGAAGAAACAAATTTTGGGACTTCGACACAACTTGCCAATTTGGTTTCAACAGGTGCTTGCTGGTCATCTCCATGTGTTCCATGTGTCCCAGTTTGTGGGGAATACCAGGGGCTCTAACCTAAAGGACACCAGCCTGTGAAGAAAGATGATTCAATTGAGAGCAGTCGGTTTTGGAGAGAAACATTGCAGCAATAGGATGAATTCATATAATTCTTACACAGGTCATGCTGTGTTCCAAAAAAGAACATTTTAGACCAGATCAGTGCTCCTTCGCTTCCAAGCATTCTGAATTACTTGAATAGAAATTTTAAGTTTTCATTCTGCTTCATTTGTTAAACAGTTTGAGTTTTCATTTCATGTCACATATTTGATTTCACAGGGGTTGCTTTTCCAGGAGGGTAACAGACCAACATTTACTGTTTGCCAACAAACTTGAGAATAGTTTTGATGTCACCATTTTAGTTCTTTGAATCTTCTGTAATAAAACCTGTTTGCCATTGTACCATAGCTTTAAATTTACAATTTGTCTCAGAAAAGAGTACTTTCATTTTATCAAACAGATATTTTAAGTACAGAAATATGTCTAAGAAGAGATGATCAAGTTGCCCTTAAAAATTAAGGGGAATTAAAACCTTTCATCCCGTAATGTAGATTTTTTCACTGGGAACCTTTTAACCACTTGCTGCCAGGTGGATTTTTCTTGAGCAAGACAAGATGCCCGGTCCTTTTCAAGATTTTTTGTTTTCAAAATTCTTGAAAAATTTATCATTTCATTTAATGGCCATTTATACCCTCATGAAGGACTTTTTGGGACTACTCTAAAGCTGATGGGTAACCTTCATTAAGTCCTGAATATTTCAGCCAGTCCTTCAGCCTTGGAAAAAAGCCCAGATTTTGCAGTGTTGCGTAAGATTCTTTTGTTCCCGAAACTGGCACAGTGCACTGCTGACCTCTTTTCAATAGGGGCCAGATTAGCGTGCAGCGGTGCTGTGTGACTTATCTCTGCGGTGGTGGAGAGCTTTTGTCCCCGGTGGTAATCCACTCACTCTAAATGCCTCAAACCGTGTTATACTGTTTCAAAACAAGGCTGGATTATCTCCACTATTGAGAGCAAAAAAATGTTGGTAATGCCCAGCAGCTCAGTCTTTTGTGCTGAGCATGGTCTTTTGTTATAAGGGCCGAACTCTTTTGTCCCAGTTCTGCATATAAAGCCTTTGTACTTGAAAATGGGTCGCCTGGCAGGAAGTGGTTAAAGCACATTCTGTGAATTCAAGACTGCATTAATCTAGTGGCACACTAAGAACTATATCAAATAAAATAAAGAACTGGTGTGAATGGAGTTGGAATAGTAAGGAGCCTTTCCATCTAAAGACAAACTGAGCAAATGTTCTTGCAGTTCATAAGTTCATTTTAGGACTACACATTAAACAAAAAAAAGTTGTCTCAAACCTTGTACCAGTTGATATTCAATACATCTCAAACTTTGTAATGCATCAAATACACATATTCTTTGTTTGTTATTGACTTTTAACCAATAAAATAGATTATATGAGGACACCAACGTCTTCATCAGAGTCTGCATTTGCTGGCATCCCTGATGAAAACAGACCACTGCTGGAGACAATTAACAAGGATCTAGCCATGCAGATCAGTGAAGTTCTTGTCAATGAAGATAACCTCAAACAAGGAGATATTGTTGGTCAAGGTTAGAATATCACAGTGTACATGTATTTTCCTGCCATACTTTCTGGCCATCAGTGTTGTAAGGAATGTAAAGGTCCCTTGTTGGCTCCTTATTTTAACAGCCTGATGTAGAGCCATCGGAGGTAGTGAAAATCCGCTAACCCATGGAGGGGTTCTGCCCGCACTTGTAATTTTGCTCATACTGCTGAAACGTAAAAACCATACAGTAGTTTTTTAGTGCAGCTCCGCTATTAAAAGTGTTCAGTGCTGCGACACAAGGTTCTTCGCCCACTGGTCTGGATGCCTCACGCACGCTTACCACGCGATACATTGTTGGTCAGTTTGCCGTCGTGATTGCTTGTGTCACACTGTGTGGATTGCCCATAATTCTTGTGAATTGTCGCCGGTAGAAATTTTTACATAGATTAAGACAGGTGTTCATCACTTTTTGAGATAATTTTGGAAGCTGCCGTCCCCATTCATGCCATTCAATCAGGAAAAAAAAATTGACCCCCCCTTAAAATTTCCAACCTACCGACCCTATTTTTAAGAGGCATGTAATTGGAAGCACAACTATTTTGGCAGGCCTAAGAAAAGACTGCATGCATGCAGTAGGCCTAATTTAAATAATCATAATAATCATGGATTCCGAGAAATCTTTGGCAAGTGTTGATCTAATTCAGGCAAGCAAATTTATGGCATGGCCTGCCTGATTGGGAAACTAAAAAAAAATCATCGCGGCCTGGTTGCTGTGCTGTGCTATGATAAAGTATTAAAAGTGTGGTGGAATAATTAAAATTTGATATGGTATGGGTTGTCATCAATTATAGGCCAATAATTATTGGCCAATATCATGAATACCACGGAAACAGTGAGATACAGGAATTTACCATCAACGTAAACTTGTTCAAGATCTTGATGGAAATGAAATAAAAAGTACTGACTGGCTTACTTGGGGCATCCAGAGCTTCTGTTGTCAATCCTCATGCAAGTTTTTCTATAACGATTAAAATGGTACAGTGGTTCTATAATAATTTATACAACGAAGTTCTTCACAGTCAGTGCCCTTAGCTATTCATCAGGCCATAGAGTTAGTTCGTGTACGGCAGCTTTAAGTCAATGGAAATTGGTCACCACCATCACAATTGCTGATCTCAATTCCTAGATGGAGATTGGCAGCTAGCTAACCTAGCCCAAGGACCACATAAGCAGGATAAAACCTGTCAGGGTTAGAACAAATCACTGATCTCTGCGTTGACTGGAGAGTGTATTGAAAACAAGGGCTTGATGTCAGTAGAAGCCCAGTTTGGGGGCCCAAAACATGTCAAGGTCAGATTGAAAGATTTGAGATCTTAGTCAAATGTGCTGTCAAATGGTATCATGACAAACAGATGATTTTGTGTGGACTAAGTTATTTTTTTTATATTATGCCAAGTGTATTCAAATAGGAATTTATCTGTATCGGTATCTGTAGCCAGTGAAGACTTCATTGAAGTCTTTGTTATCAATCAATTCTACTCAAAACCTGGAAAATTACAAACATGGTTAGTGTGTTGTGTTAGGCTGAAATAGGTGGCAGCTACCTCTTAGGGCCCCTAAAATTGAGCCCTGGTGGCTTCATTTGTGTACAACAGTGCCTTGCGAGCTATCCAGTTGATCTGTGGCACTTGAGTAAGCTATCATAACTCTTAGACCAAGATCTCCAAACCTTAACTGTCTGTATTATATGTTTCAATTCCACTTTGGCTCACAATGTTCACTTGCTTAATTTCCAAATCAGCCTGATAAATTAAAAGCACATGTTTCTGTTCCCAAAGGTCATTTTGGCTGTGTTTACCAGGGCCGGATCTGGCAGGATGGTACATCCTTCGCTGTGGCCATCAAGTCCCTCCTCCGAGGAGGGAAGGAGGAGATCATTAACTTCTTACGGGAGGGCATCATGATGAAAGACTTTAAGCATCCTCATGTCTTGGAGTTGATTGGAGTCTGTATCAACAGTAACAACATGCCGCTGGTTGTGCTTCCATTCATGAAACACGGTGATGTGCTCACGTACATACGGGACCCCAAAAATGTGAGACTTTTCTATTTCTTTATTTTTCTTTCAACTTTTATTTGATTAAGTAAATAGTGACTTAAAGTGGCATTTAAACATTCACCATACAAGAACCATTTTCATTGCTCTATTCCCAAAATGTATGGCTGGCCCAAAATAGCCCTTGACAAATCATCAGCCCTAAATTCATCAGGAGATTGGGCAGGATTACTGATACGCCGTAGAAGTAGAAATACAAAGATAACATGTATGCCATTGGTTTTTTACCAAGTAAAGGAATTGGAAACTATAAGGAAGGTTCAAAACAAAAATGTCAAATGAATTAGCATTATAGGTATTTTTCAAAACTGGCTAATTGGGGGGTGGTTTTTTACTATGTGTATCATTCCATTTCATTTTTTGATTCACTGCTTCGAGAAAAATCAAGAAAAATGCTATTCAGTATTTAACATTCAAAGCTCAACTCATGTTATTTGTCTAGCAAATATCCATGGACCACAGGACATTTCCAAGTGCCTGGATAATGCATAGGCGAGGTCGATCTGCAGACCAATTATGGCCCTTCAAAATACCTTTTTTTTACAGCTTTAAGTAATGCTGGTGGTTAGCAAATTTCCCTTCAAGTTTGTGCCTCCTCCTCAGCTGTGCAAAGCTGAGAATTTGTCAAATAACACTTCATGGTACAGTGAAGTGACTGCTGTCACCACAGTAACGGTGCAACCACACGTACATGTGTATGATGGACCACACTCTCATAGTTCATCACATGCGAGTAGGTCAAAAACAGTCCACACAACGTCAGTGCACATTATAAACACTTTAATAAGCAACAAGTGTGGTAACTCTTCTGGCATTTTTTGGCATGAAAGTTATCGTGATTGACCACAGTGATTCAGACTCCTTCCCATAAATAATTGCAGGAGCTTACAGCCAGAGACTTGTTGGAGTTCTGCCGACAAGTTGCAGAAGGAATGGCCTACCTAGCCAGCCAAAAATTTATCCACCGTGACCTGGCATCCAGGAACTGTATGCTGGATGACAACCTGCGAGTGAAGATTGCCGATTTTGGCCTGTCACGAGACATTTATGAGAGGGATTACTACAGTGCCAAGGACAAGACAGCTAAGCTGCCTGTTAGATGGATGGCCCTGGAAAGTCTAGAGAGGAATGTGTACAACACAAAGACTGATGTGGTACATTTATATAACTATTTTGGAATTTTCTCAGTGTGGTAAAGTTTCAGGCTACTGTGATCACTGAGAGGTCTTGACATGTATTAGTTGAAAATACATTTTGCTGCGAGCAAGGACAAACAGTTTATGAAAGAGCAGTTCTGTAGCACAGATGGCTGACTTATGGCTTAAATTGTCTGGGGCATTTGTGAAGCAGGAGTGAAGCCCTATCATAGAAATTGACCTTGAAATGCTAGCTGATCAGAGTGATACTGTAGTCTTGGAGTCCATAAAATACTCCATCTGGCAGCAACATAGAACATATAGTTGTGGAGCTGTAAAAGTTGTTTTTTCTTGACAGCAGACTTGAAACATAAGCACTGCAGGTGGCATGGTCTCAATGTGATGCATTATGAATCTGGCCCATGTCTACCCTTGTCTTTAAACTGATAGGATGAATGCTTATCAAGTAGTTGAACTATATATAACAGGTTTGCCCTTACCCAACGTATATTAATAAGCACTGTATGCTCAGTGCTTGTCCGAGAGCTTGCGAAAAAAACCTCACAAGCTTACTCGGGTGGGACTCGAACCCACGACCTCCTGCTTACTAGTGCAGATGTCTTAACCACTCGACCACCGATGGAGGCAGCGGGTACCGCGAACAATTTTCAAGATGTATTTTTTTTTTTTGGTGAGGTTTTTTTTTCGCAAGCTCTCGGACAAGCACTGAGCATACAGTGCTTATTAATATACGTTGGGTAAGGGCAAACCTGTTAAATATAATTAACATCTCCCCAACGCCAAAAAAAAAAAAAAAAAAAAAAAACATCTTGAAAGTAGTTGAACTGTCAACTCATCTTAAAGGCATATTTCAACCCCCTAAACAAGTATTTTACATAGAATTTTTTTTACTGTGAGATTGGGATACCATTTTTGTTTTCAATTCCTTGTTGAATGGTGTCATAAATTAATATTATTCAATTTAAGGTTCAAATGAAGCTGTTGATTGGTTACCCTGGAGTTGGGGGAAAATCATTGAAAAAATAAGGACTGCCAGATTAATGTCCAAAACCTTTGTTCAAAGTCAGAAACAAACTTTAGTAGATAGCACCCTTTTGTAGTCTGAATCAATTCATTTCGGCTAAGAGCAATGCTAAGGTCTTGGAGCTAAGACTACCCTTCAAACAGTTTTGATAGTCGGGTACTCTAAATTGGTCAGTAAACTTAGTGACAAGGTGGAGACTCACCAGAGATCCAAGGTTCAGAATAATACCTAAATTATAATGATGTCATGCTTTCTTTACATTTGCGCTTTCCTATGGGGACTCAGTGGATCACGTTCCACCTCACATTCATAGGAAAGCGCACATGTTAAGAAAGTATGATGCCATGCAACAGGTCTGTTGTAAATTGTACGTGCAGCAGACCTGTTGAGTTGCCTAATCAGGGATTTGCAAGAAACAATGGCTGACCAAACTGTTCAACAGTAGAACAATGTTACCAATTTAAAAAGTACCAATGCATGCATATGAATGTTATTGGTAGAATGCTTGAGATGCACATACATGTAGTCTTTTGTGTGTGAGATGACATTCAGTTCATTTGCATGCGGCACATATCTGCTTCAAATGCCATAGTTGCAATCTTAGGTAATATAGCCATCTCATTGTTGACTAACATTTTGTTTCCTCAGTGGTCTTTTGGAGTGGTGATGTGGGAGTTTTTGACCCGTGGGATGACCCCATATCCATCTGTGGACAACTGGGACATCTGTACTTATTTACAGAGAGGGAGGAGACTGCAGCAACCTATGCACTGTCCTGACCATGTGTAGGTTTCCAAGTGCCTTTTTTTTGCTTCTTGTTACATTGATAGCATGAGTCCCTATTTCAAATGGCCCACAAGCATGGAATGTGATAGTGTGCAAAAAATGTGGGGACGATGATGAAATCTCATTTTCAGAAACATATTTTGCTTAGTTAAGTTTTGGCATCTGCTCTCTTTTATTTTCTTTCTGATTCCATGGATTATCCCTCTTGAAAGTGCAGGATACCCAATCTATGCTCCTTGAGATTGGGACAATTATATTTCATTCTAAAATTTCCAAAAAAACTCTGTCTAAATTTAGAAGTTATTAGCTTAAGTACGTAAGAAAAAAGTTTGCCTAAAAATTACTGTAATCATGAGAAACCACTCTTCTGTGAGTGTTTGTCTTAATTAAAACTCAAGCAAACTCTAAGCCTAAACAGGGGCTAATGACAGTGTTAGCCAAAACCAGCGTATTAAAGTAGTTGTTATTTTGAAACTAGTCTTAGCCTACTGTTTATAAAACAATGGATACACAATGGAAAACAATTGTTGCATCTGACACTGTAAGTAAATGACCCAGTTCAGTATTTCAACACTGCATGCTCAAAAACTGTAGATCATATTTTGACATTTATATGCACATGCAAGGTTGGCGTTATAAATGTTGCTCTGTTGTGGCTCACATTCACTGTACGTATTTGAACTGACACCACATCGGGTGCTTTGTTTTGAAATGACCTTACTTTTTGAAATACAGAACTGGTTCATGTACTCAACGTGGCATAGGACATCTCAGATAAGGCATTTGAAGGCTTGTGATGAAATTTGGAATACCTCCTTTATTACATTAGATTAACAAAATAATTCTAATAACATGTTTTACTTAACATCATGTTCCTCAGCAGTGTGAAACCTATTATTTTCAAGATCACTATTAGTGACCCTGAAAATTTGTGGGTAGCCATGAATTTCAGACTTTGAAACACTGAACTGTGCCTTTAACTGAATAAGGCAGCCTCTCTTTCCGCATTGCCCAGGTATCAGATCATGATGAACTGTTGGTCTGTGAGCCCAGTGGATCGGCCAACATTTGATGACCTGGCAGGGCAGATAACAGACATCCTGATGGCATCAGTCAACCAAGAGTCAGAGGATCACGAGATCTATCTCAATGTGGTTCCAAGCATGAAATAAACTGGTATAGGGATCTTCTTTTTTGTCAGATCTCTATTACCATCAGCAACTTACAGGAATAGATGGTGACCCAGAAGGAGACCAGATGTGTTCCAGGCCGGTATCTGACTTGCAGGTCAGATTTGCATTGACTTGCACTGACTTCTTGTGGGTAGCATTACCAAGCGGTATCCATATGTTGTCTTCAGCATGAAATGATCAGATGTATCTTAACCACTTGCCGTTGAGGAGTCTGGTTTCGGGCACATATTCTTTGTACGCGTAGCCGGGTTCTCCAAATTCCGACAAAGGGAACTGGGCCTTGTAACAAAAGACTGTACCCATGACAAAAGACCAGGCTGCTGGGAATTACCAACATCTATTTACTCTCAATAGTGGTGATAATTCAGCCTTGTTTTGAAACAGTATACCATGGTTTGGGGTATTCAGCGCAAGCGGATTACCGCCTGGGACAAAAGTGCTCCACCACACAGTACTGCTGTATGCTAATCTGGCCCTTATTGAAAAGAGGTCAGCATTGCACTGTGCCAGTTTGGTGAACAAAAGAAAATTACGTAACACTGCACAATCTGGGCCCCTTTTTACAAGACGGCAGGCCTGGCTGAAATACTCCAGGGCCAATAGATGTTGTCTGTCAGATTAGAGTAGAAACCAGACAGTCTTTCGTGTGGGTGTAAGTGTCCAGTAAATGAAGATATGAATTTTTAAAGAATTTTGAAAACAGAAAAAAGGAAAATTATCCCGTCCCAGCATCATCAACATTCATAAATGCCCCTGGCGCCATATGGGGAGGGATCACTCGGTTGAAACCCCAACCTCTCCCTTCCCCCAGTGGAGAAAAAAAGCAAAAGAAGTGATGCTCTTGCTTAGTATTGCATTGTTAAATTTTGTATAAATTTCACCATAGAAACTGCTTGAAAGGGCTTGTAACTATGCGCATATATTTGTATAACTGATGCATTATTTAGGTTGGGTAAGTAATTGTTTGTAGATGGTTAGCATTAGCTAACATTACTAACTGATCATAATTACAAAGCCTGTCACAGTTCTTAGTAAGCTTGGTAACAATTTTTGTAACACCATTAAAGTAGTGAAATAGTAGTATGCTAATGAAAGAATAATTTGCTCTACTTCTTAAAAGTCATCTGATTCCAATTTTTGCAACTCTCTTGGGGGTAGTATATAAAGTGAAATGCTGGTTACTCATGCAAGTTTGATGCCTGATTCTAAGAATTACAGTTTTCACCATGATTTGTGGAGCTGATTCAACAACTGTTCTGTTACTATCATGAAATCATATGGAAATACATTTAGGTATTGCAAATATTGTGACTGTCCTTGTCTAGGTTACTAAAATATTACAAGAGTTGTGTGGATGTACCAAAGTCATCAAATCATTTGTAAATGTAAGTTTAATTTTGTTAATCTGATGCATGATACTTATGCACTTTGTGGCTGTATGTGTGTTTCAAGCTGTTATATAGCATTCTTTGGTAATGTTTATAAGTCTTACTCATCCCATTTACAGTAATGTGGGCTAAGTGACCATGACCAACTTTTCTTTCAGACTATTGCACTGAAAATGTTTGTTCATATCCCCTTTTCACAAAGATCACAGTGGATGCATCACAGAAGGACTTGACACATTTAAGTCTGTTTGCCAGAATCAACAGCAATCTTAAAGGTGATCAGCTAATCCCAACAGGCAGGGATGATTTCATTGGGGTAAAATTACTTAAATACAGATCTAGAAATGTAAGAATAAATTGTCCTGAATGGTGCCTTGAGTTTGGTTGATGAATAAGCTTTACTTTCCTGAAAGATGCTGTGAAATTGCTCATTGCAGAGTTTGCTTATAGAGATTTGTAGAGACATATTTACTCTTCTGAAATAAATGCAAATTAAATTCCTCATATTGTGTATATTAAAGACAACAGTACCAACCAATTTGAAATGGTTATACCATGTGCATGTACAATGTACATATTACTTCAGATTTAAAGAGCATTTTGATTTTAACAACACTCGCTGTACTGAATTTCAGCCAGAATACCAAGGATGATTTTTTGTACATTAAATGGGTTCACCATTGCATACCATTCCTTTAAAACATAGAATTCCAAGCAATCACTTTTTGATGCAGTAGTCTCATTAATGGACTGAGATACTTGCCACATGGATTACAGCTTCTTTGCAAAGTAATTTTTTGTACATGAATACTATTCTTTCGGCTTAACACATATTTAATTAAAATGATCTCATGATTCAAGACATAATCTTGTATTTTTTTATGTCATCAACATATATATTGAAATATATTTCAGACCTGTCATCTATTAATGCCTTTCATTTATTAAGGGTGGTGTTAAAATCAGTTTATTTTACTTGCCAACAAGTTAATTTCAAGAGTCTTACTGGAGTTTTATGAATGCATCAGAAAAATAATAACATTCGTAAAAGAAAACTGAAAAACTTTCTGGTGCACTACTTTGTAGCATTTACAGTTTAAGATGCAGTTGGCTGGAACATGATTTTTGTCTTGATGACAGGTCTTTACAAAGTTGTTTTGTCTGCAAATTTCAGTTGAAATCCATTGTCACAGCTATACTTATGTAATAGGCCGAGTTTTGACTTGTAACTGGATGATCGATCATCCACAAGTGGATCTGATAAACCAGCATCCCTGAAATAGAAAGTTTACCATAGCATGATAGCAGCATGCACGCATGGAGAGCAACCCAATTACCCACTTGGCACCAAGGCTAAATAACTTTCGATGTCTTTTCCCATGGTATGCCCCTGAGTTAATTGCATTCATAATCGGGGTACATATCTATCAGGTCAGCCGCTTGTATAACACGTGTTCTCATCTTTGCATCAACAAATAAAATGATAAATCAGTGTTGTTATTCTGCAAGGAAAATACACTTAAATCCGTACAACTCAGTTACTTTTGTTATTACACGTAAAAACACATGGAGCACAACGTTGGTTAAAGCTAGAGGACATGAAGAGAATGGAGGTTCCTAGGGGTCAGCTGGACATCACAGTGATCCAGTGAATCCAGTCTGCAAGAGCTTCCAACATCACAGCAACTATTTCAAACCACAGTGAGGTGCAAATCAATGATATTTTGGCTGCATCACAAGGCACAAGATAGTGCTGATCCTGGAAGACAAAGTTAAAGGGAAACAATCCAGAGGAAGGCAAAGGGAAATGGCTAGATACATTTTTTTACACCAGGGAATAGACAGGTCTGTCTGGTGCCCAGTGTTACAACTGCAGCTGATGGTAGGAAAGGCTGACGATGGATCATGAGGGCTTCTTCCAGGGTCGTTGACCTACAATAAAGTTGATGACTGTTGCTCTGTATTTTAGGGGCACTTGCACGTAGTGGTGTAGCTCATATACATGTATAAAATACAATGAACATACATGTACATACAATATTTTGGACATCTGTAATAAGAGAAATGAGGTTTCAGACCACAACTGCAGGATTGAGGACGCAGCAGGATTGCATTACCCAAATTCTGGTTTAGACTTCTTTCCAAAGGGTTTAGAGGGTTAGGCCTCAAAAGGTTTTCTGTTATTAGCAATGGGGACACATGCATTAAGTTAGCATATGACACCCACTATTACTAAGGATGATATTATGTACATGATTTCTGCAAACTTTGAATGCCCATACAAAAATACTTTTCCATCAAAACTTGAAAATTTGCATTTTTTCTGAAAGGTTTTTGTTCATTACAAGGGTAGTAATATCTATGAATTACTTCACATATAATCAAATCCAGTGACATTTCACTAGACACTTTCAAACTAGGCCCCATTTTACGACAGAAAGCATTGCATTGGGTTTTGCACAGAGCAACTGTGACAGAACAGTAGCTCCATTCAGTAGTTATCACAGTATTCATGGGATGCGAAAACGGCCAGTATTGTGACACCATGGTTTACACAGTTCCCATGATTATTTATCCACATCTACTTCAGGGCATGCCTGCAGTTTGTCAGCCCAACTGGGAATTATTGCTGGGTAACAAATGTCCTGTCTTCATGCTTGAAGTCCTCAGGGCATGTATGATTAGGTGTGGCAGTCTGTGGATTGCGCTGTTGCACTGATGTTATGCTTCAAGACAAGTCTGCTTTAAAACGAATGAAAAGTAAACAAAGCAATCATTGGCACCGTGTCCTTTTTTATCCTTCACAATGAACATAAGCAAAACTTTATTCAAAATTAAAGGGCAACTTCCAATTTGTCTGTGTAGGAAACAGCACATATGGTTGCTGCCCTATTTAGACCTGAACTAAGAGATAACTACGCATAGAAAGTATGATACAACTGGACTTAATAGTGTTATATACACGTACACACTGTATACACCTTGCTCATATTCTTTGGCCTGTGTTTAAAGTCTGTTACATTAATTCACCAACCTACAGCTTTTATAATTATGTCTAGTGACAGACCATACAGAGAAAGTATTTGAAATTTCGTTAACTTTACAATTATTTGCCTTTCTAGAGTTTTAAAGCTTTTTCTGGAAAACTTGGCAAATATTTTATTCCTCTGTGGGTTCTGTACAATTTGAGACTTGCGTCTGTACACGTATGGACACTGTGAAATAATTGGTGGAAATGAACTAAGTTTGTGTTTTAAGTCATTCCATCTAATTTAACTGGATTTCTAATTTACAGGCCTGCTTGGAGCAATTCATCCAATAAAAGGTGAGGAAATATATCATCCAGCTACCAGAATTCAGACAGTTCAAACAAGAACATGAAAGTTGTAACAAGACTTTAATAATGTATTAACGATATATCATTAAATTTGACACTGAAAATGTAGTAATTAAATCATCTCAACAAATTTTACAGGACACTGTGTTCATCTCACAGATTTTCAGCTCTAAGCATTTCATCAATTCTTGTGATTTGTTCTCTGCTTTGAGATGAGTTTGAAGATGAATGCGGGCATATTCCCTTCAAAAAGCTGAAAGGCTGGCGATGAGGGCTGATCAGCTGAGCTAAGTAATGAGAGTCATATTTTCATTACAAACTCATAACAGAGATTTATATAGCATTACAAAAGAAATTTCAACAGGAAGAATCAGACATTCTGCTTAAGTTTTAATCCATCACTGAAGTTGAAATGTAAGTGAACAGGTTTTGACTTTTATCTATATCTGAGAAAGGACACTACAATTCCTGACAATATCAAAAACACCTGTTTAGTATTGGAGCCATTTGGCCACAATTCAACATCGAAAATAAACCCAATATACATGAAAATAAAAAAAAAAGCAACCACTGATTTTGATATAAATGAATGATTGTAATCACTCTAATTTACAGCTAACCTACAAATAAACACACAGAAAATTTTCCATAGTTTCAGATCAAAGAAAAAAATCTAATCAATATTTCTTTATTTCTTTCGGAAATTATTTACATACATACGTTGAATTTGAGATAATTTCCTGCATGAAGCACCTTGTCCATATATGTATTAATTAATTTCTGTGATGGCCTCCGAATCTGTTTCTGAAACATTCAGGTTTCAGCATTTCAACAGGACACACAGGTTTCTCCCTCACAACACATTTCCTAGTCTTCTTTTATTGTGCATTTCGACCTTAATACAGAGCAAGGGCTACCTTCTATAATCTTTGTAAAAAATGAACAAAATCTTTGTTAACTTCATTAAAAATTCAAACCTTCAAAATGATAAACTGTGCACATTTACCAGGATCAATTACAATGCTTTCTTTGGGACACTGGGAAAGACAGAACACACTACGAACAGAATTTAATAATTCTCCACTTTTGGAAGAGGGTAGAAAGAAAATGCTCTATAAAGCTACAACAAATGACCCTGTTTTTTCACTTTTTTTCTTTTGATGTATCTGGATTTTGAAATCCATGTTATCAAGTGTGATAAAAACCTTGCCAGGCGTCAAGTTACCAAATCACATGAAAAGACTTTCAGATTATACAACCATACAAAAACCAGTAGAGATCTGTAAATTTTTGAACCCCCATGAAAAGATAAAGCAACACTTATTAAGTTGAGGCAGTTTCCTGGAAAAAGTTACAGTGAAAATGGGGGAACACTTGACAGGGACTTTATTAGGGCCTGTCACCTATGCCATCACTGGATTCACTTGTGGACACCTCCATTACTTCTCCTGTGACCTTACAACGGTGCTTCAATGCCCGATCATAAGCTTGCTGTACTGACTTGCGCACAGCTGACTTGCGTCCCTCCAAGAGTTTGACTTGGTCCAGGCCTGAGTCTACCCCCAGCGGTTCAAGCTTGGATCTCGGAAGCCATTGCCTAGAGGAAAGGGAGCACATTTGTCTTGAACCACAGACTAAAAATCAAATGAACATTCAAAGATGTGATGTTTAACAGTGAAGGCAAAAAATGTCATTCTAAAGTTTGTTTTCTGAAACAGCACTGGTTTTGCACTTACAATCAACTGTGCTATGAAGAAAACCTAAGGAAATTCCTCTCTGTGTACTTGAATCCATGTACACGTACATGGACAGTGAGTATTGTTCCATACCATGCTTGTGTGAGCAGTGGATTCTGAGACCAATGAAATATGGATTTTTTATGCATCGATAGTGGATGGCAGTGCTCTGAACAGCCACTCAAAGAACTGTGCATACACACTCGGGTTCCTCCTGGGTTCCAGGCTCCGGGTACCTTGGGGTTTGCATGCATAGCCGGGGTGCCCGAAATCGGACAAAGGAGATGGGCAGTGTGACAAAAGAGCGTACTTGGAACAAAAGACCTAGATGCTGGGAATCGCCATCATTTTTCAGTTGGCATTAGCGGAGGTAATCCATCATTTTTTTGAAATGGTGTACCACTGTCTGTGGAATCCAGCACCTTCAGATTATAAGCGGGGACAAAAGTGCTCCAGCATGCCAGCGATGAGCAATACAGTACCACTGCACGCTAATCTGGCCGCATTTGAAAAGACACCACTACCATTCAGAAATGCACTGGGCTAATTTCGGGAACGAAGGGAATTATGCAACACCGCAAAATCTGGGCTCTCTTTACTGGGCGGCAGGCCTAGCTGCAATACTCAGGCATCAATGGAGGGTGCCTGTCCAATTAGAGTAGCACCAGACACTCATTTATGTGGGTGTAAATGAAGTGATGAATTTTTAAAGAAGACAACGGAAAATCTTGAAAATCGCCCGGAAACCGTTCTTGGTACAAAAGACCAAGCTGCTGAGAATTGCCAACATTTTTTCAGTTGTCAATAGCAGAGATCTATCGTTGTTTTGAAAGATTATACCACTGTTTGTGGCATTCAGTGAGAGTGGATTACCACTGGGGAAAAAGTGCTCCAGCACTCCAGTGATGAGCTAATCTGGCCTTTATTGAAAAGGCGCTAGCAGCACACTGTGCCAGTTTTGGGAACAAAAGGAGCTTATGTAACGCCACACAATCTTGACTCTTTTTACAAGGCCACAGGCCTGGCTGAAATACTCAGGCATCAATAGATGTTATCTGTCAGATAGAGTAGCCACCAGACAGTCACTCGATGGGGTTAAGGCATTAAGAAAAGATATCAACTTTTGAATATTTTTGGAAACCGAAGATATTGAAAATTGCCCAGTTTTGGACACTGCGTTTCCAAAGGCACCTGGCAGCAAGTGGTAAAGCTGCAAGAAAGCTATTTATAGGAAAAGTGACCATATGAATTACTTCTTGCACATAAGCCCCTGTAGTGCACACTGATGAATAAGGTCATTTTAGGTGAAAGAAGTACAATACAATTTCTGTAATAAATTATTAACCCTAACCCCATAGAATGTATGCAAATTATGAACTGGATTGGAGACTGTTAAAGTTTTGTTACCGTTACCTTGACATTTGTCACCAAAGTATAGTGAAGCCAGACATTACTTTGAAGGTACAGTTAAAGAATATGTACTGAAGTAAAATGGGAAGCTGAAGTCATAATTATATTTTCCACTGACTGAACACACTACAAAACTGTTCTCTTCAACTTTTAGAAGGCAGAGGACTGAATGTGCTGCTTTCTACCATTTTCATCATTATCATGCAGTTTGGCTTACCATGTTCTCTTGTTATCAAAGAAGAGTACCAGGTACAGATGTTCATCAATGACAGCTCGTTGGTTTAAGACTTCCATGGGAGGTACAGGGATGGGGACACCATTATGGCAGAAGCCAGACCTGGGCATCTTGGGGTTGATTATCTGTTGAATAGAATAGACAAATGACAATCAGTCTTATTAATTGCAGAGATACCCCAAAGACAGAGATGCCATTTTCAAACTGATGACTTGTCCATTATCTCATCTTGACTGGTGGCACACACCACACATAAAACTGATGGGGCATTTTTAATTTGAAAGTATGATCTTCAGCGCAGCTTTTTTAATATGGTTACTCTGACATGATCCAACACTACTCTCGCTGATCTTTTGGATAAAAGCAACCAAAAAACCTCTCCAAACAAATGCATTTTGTCAGATTCAGGGTTTAACCACTTCATGCCGGGGCATTTTTCAATGTTGATGATGCTGGGCCGGCATGACTATCATTTTTTCCGTTTTCAAAATCCTTCAAAAATTCATCATTTCATTTAACGGTCATTTATAGCCGCACCAAGTAATCTTTAGGCACTACTCTAAGTTGACAGGTGACCTTCATTGATGCCCGAGTATTTCAGCCAGGCCAGCAGCCTTGTAAACAGAGCCCACATTGTGCGGAGTTGTATAACTGTCTTTTGTTCATGAACCTAGCTTACTGCACTGCTGACCGCTTTTCAATAGGGGCCAGATTAGCGTGCAGCGCTGCGGTGGTGGAGCGCTTTTGTCCCCGGTGGTAATCCGCTCGTTCGCAATGCCTCAAACCCTGGTATACGGTTTCAAAACAAGGTTGGATTATCACCACTTTTGAGAGTGAAAAATGTCGGTAATGCCCAGCAGCCTGGTCTTTTGTTCAGAGTACGGTCTTTTGTTACAGGGCCCCGTTTCCTTTGTCCGAGTTCGGAGACCCCGGCCACCCATATAAAACGTCTCTGATCCCGGAGTCCCCGGCAGCAAGTGGTTAAACTTACTTTTAAAAAATTAGTTTGTCACTGCAGGATTCTTAAAATGGCTGGAGGTTTGAATTTATCAGCCTTAAAAATAGCCATGTGGGGTCCGTTGATGTACTGATGTTACTTGATTTTTCGATATCACTCTAAAAGCAATATCAGTCACGACTTGAAATTTTTGACCTTGATATCGTGAATGGAGTCAAAATATCAAAAGCAAGCCAGATCATTGACAATGTAAATCTCCAGTTTGAGTTCATGTGGTTGATATGTAGCAGCAAATCATGGCTCTGACTAGACTGATGCCAGATCCATATTCTTCATGGCTGCCATTACGGTCAAAGCCTGGATATCTCCAACATATTTGCCTTTTGAATTTCAAATTGGGGTGCCCCTGTATTACGTCTTCTTATCAGCTGAATGGGCACACATTTTAGTGCTGGCATTGATCTCTTTTAGTGTAATGAATGTTTATGTCCACATTAATTTTTGTGCTGATCAAGCATGCACCAACATGTACATTTAGTTAATTTTATCAATTTATCTATTGCATAAATTGGTCTTCACAAATTTCCATGACTTTTTTACAAATTTCAAAAGTTTTTCCAGGCCTGGAATTCGAGATAAAAATGGCATCATTCTTCCAGAATTTTCCATGTTTGTAGAAATTCTGCTGGAATTTGCAGCCTCCTATGCCTGGCTGGACTTTTAAACAGATGCATTTGTCTTTCTTTTTGTTTACTGTAATTACAAAATGAATTACATGTTCTTAACAATAAACATGTCAAGCTGTGTGTGGCAATTTTGTATTCATTTTGCACCATTGTGAGCACATTGCTGCCCTTCATGAACCATAACTCCATCTGGGGTCATTGATAATGATCAGGCTAGATTAAAAGCCACATTTCCAGTGCAGTTGAATGCCACTGCAAAGAGCCAGAGATTGGACTTTCAGTGTGCAAGCTACAACTAGGTGAATGGCAGCAATCAGGCAACTTGACAGATTGCAATGTTTGTGTACTGTGTGGTGTGCACACCCTATCACAGCTTAAAAGGATGAAGTGCTATGGGAGTTACAATGTTTTGCCATTTGTTTGCACTTGTCTGTGACTGTTTCGGCAGCAGTTTCTTTTGTATTGATCAAACAATACAATACCATGTGGGAGGCATGTGGCCTAGTGGTTAGGGTTTGTAGCTTCTGATCATAGGGTCAGGGGTTCGAATCCAGCTGGTGGCAGCATGTTGTGATCCTGGGCAAGTTACTTTCCCCTGTGCCTCTCTCCACCCAGGAGTAAATGGGTACCTGTGAGTGCAGATATTGTAGTTTAGCCATTTGCGCCAAAATGGCAGCACCTGGCTAGTAAACTCCCCAGGGAGCTGAGATGGTTTCAGGAATGTTCTGATGATGTGTGAGCCCAATGTGCAGGGATAATGATAATACAGCGTCTCGGAATGGTTTACTAGATAGACGGGGCTTTACAAGTGCTTGTTATTATTATTATTGTTACTATGTGGGCCTTAGAATTATGGAGTAGAGTAACTTTGAGGAAAAAAGAATTTCCAGTTAGAGAGCACGGCGAAACCCAGTCGAAAAAACACTGCCACATCCTAAAATTTCTTCAAGTTCATTCACAGAAATTGATCTCTTGCCAGTTTGTATTTTCTGTGTTCATGAATTTAATTTGAGGTTGTACTGCTTGTTCATGCTCACTTCCTGCTGCAGCTTGAGGGTTATCACTCCCCCTGATGCATCACGCATGCTTACACATAGCGAAATGCAGACATTGTTCACCAGTTTCCTGTCGTCATTGAGTAGCGTAGAGCACGAGTCAAAAATCAGTAATTTTTTTACACCGACTGTAGCAATGCTAAGAAAAATCCCCTCCCAAATCCAATAAAAAATACACCCCAAATCAGTTCGCTTGACTATTCTCGTTGGTCATGCAGCAAATGCAAAATATCTAAAGACAAAAATATCTCTCCATAACACAATTTGTGTTGGAAAGATGAGTTCACATTCTTGCAGGTACACACAAATCTACTTAATGAATGCTGTTAGCTTCATCCACATCCACGGCAATGGAAAGTCTTTAAAAAAATCCCCAGCCCGATGCTTTCAATTGCTATTTATCTCATGTACATTAAACATATATTTTTTCATATGACAGTGAAGTTTATTATTCTAGATGCATCATAATTATATTTCAGTAATAATAAACCGAGAGATCTTTTTGACATTGACATCACATTTACAACCATTATGCCATACAAAATAATATTTGTGCTTCCACTTTAATACCCGCCCAACCTTGCAAATCGCACCGACCCTAAATCTTTTTATTGAAAAAGAAAAATAACAACCACTGTTGCCGACCCTCGCGCTTATTTCAGGGGTCTGAAATTTTTCCTTTGTTTTGTTGTGTATGCCGAATTTTATATTCCACTTTTTTGCCATCAACAGGCCAGTTTTTCCTCGTTTTCTGCCTTCTGCCGATTGTTCTTTTTCCGACGATGTGACCGCCAGGCCAAACTTTCCATGCCTTCTTTCAATTTCAGACACTGAACAAGAATCTACTGTACATGTATGTGAGTGCAGTGATATGTAGCTAGCTATATGGTCTGGCTCAAAGTGCAAGCCTTTTGTGTTATATCCTTGGGCCACCCGGTTATTGTGATTGGCTGCCAATGAAACATCAATATTCATGTAGGAGTGAGAGGGACTCATTACAGCTATTTCTGTGTGAGCGGAGGTAGTGACTAACAATCTCTACTATAACTCGCGTTAGCACACACAAATTTACAACTTGAATAAGGTTAGTTCATTTTGGTTATCACTGATACAGGGTTTCAAAACTGGCACGGGGCGCACGAAGCATGGCTTTTACATGCACTATGTGCATCATTTCATACAAGCTTTCAAACATTTTTTTGACATTAACTCATTAAAATATCACTGCAACACAAATGTATAATTGATCAAAGAGGCTCAGATATGGATAGGATAATTGTCAAGATCAATCCTCAAGTTACAAATCCGCGGGAAAAAACAGTGGATGGAATACACCTTAGACAGGCATTCAACACAGTCCATGCCCGGAAAATCCAAGCGCCTGGCATGCAATGTGCATTCTTTGTAATACCAAAGAATTGAAATTTTGAAAACGTGGTCAGATCTGGTGGGAAAAGGTCCAGCTCACTCTACAAACCTTGACTTGACCATAGATATTACATTCTAGTTTTGGCTGCTTGTCATATTCAAATCAAAACCTTTCTTATATAGCCAAAAAATTTTCATGAAACATGATGAATTTTCATGAAAAAAAGGAGATACCTCCCACCTACTCTTTGTCACTTTGTTTTCATTGTAATAGGAAGCAACACTATTATCTTGTTTGCCCTTACATTCCAAGGTAAGGTTTAATTTTGTTAGGTGACTTCGAGTTACAAAGATTTTATAGTACGTCTGTGCCCACAAACTGGTAAGTTTCGCTGGCCACTTGGAAACAGGCAAGAGTTGATGTAAGCCCACAAATTTATTACCTTTCTATGGTGACACTCATTCCAACGATTCTTGCATTATTTATTCAAGCCAAGCATGGATGTCGAAAATCAGTCAGACATCAGCGACTGTGTGACTTTCTTTTGAATATGATCGTTTTTAAAATTTTACTGCTAAAGGTCAGTCTGATTTTTCTTTTATTGTTTCCAATATTTGGGTTCTAAATTCAAGTTGGGATTGTAGATTTAATTTCTAACACCTGCTATGTAACATTCACATTTTCTATCAACATAACAGTCACACATGTGTTCCTTGTATCTTTGATTTTTTGATGAAGTCTGGTGACCAATGTACAGCATTTCCTCTGATATCAGAAAAAATAAGAGACAATGTTTGAAGTTCTTTTAAATCCATCTGAAACACAATTGTATTGTTTTAACCTTCATGATTTGGACAGGAAACAGATCTATGAGAAAGACATTCCATCACAAATAGGGGAAAATGATCAATTGCTGACTATTGCTTAAGCTTGTAAAATATTCCATGCGGAAAAACTCACAAGTGCGCAGAATGGATGGCAAACGTCTGCTTCAATGAAAAAACAAACTAAAACTGCTAAAAAAAAACCACCAAAAAAAAGCTGACATTTACACTTGGTCACAGCAAACAGAAATACAGCCATTACAGTGACATCTTTATTCAGATTGCAGCAAGGCCCTTGTATTCTCCAGCCCAATCCTACTTGCAAAACCACCTAACTGCCAGAATCAAAAGCAACAGTGACTGTAAACATCAAAGCTGAACGACAATGGGCACCCTGATTTTTTTTTTTACAGTGGAATGCAGCGGATGGGATTGACTCTGGAGTTGGAATGCCAGTTATGCGTGACTCCATCCAAAGGGGTGGGACTACCCACTGTCATTTTGATCAGGATTGAAAGGCCCACCCGCCGAGGCATAGCTTAGGCTATGACCAGTCTTTTAAAGGCTTGGCCCCGTCAAAGGTTTTGCCGTGCTCCCTTAATCTGATTTTGAAATAGCAATTTACTGACAACCCTTCTGCCTTTATACAGAACTTGTCTTTAGTTTACCTTTTACCTATGCATTAATTTTCATATTTTCAAACCTTTACCTGGATACTTCTTAATTTTTTGGTAACTTCTCTCTGTGAAGTGAACAGGTAACATACCAGGGCTGGATAGGATGGGTAGCCGCGGCACTTTGCCCATACCAGGTCTAATGGGCTGAGGGGAATGTCATCTTCGTCTGAGTTCCAACTTGTGCTCCTTGTCTTACCTGTGTCAACCAAGAATGGATAATAAAAGGAGTTGAAAACTCCCATTGGATTTGTATGTAACCATGAGCAAAAGCCTTTGCAGATGCTACCTTTACGACTAGGTGAGAGCACTTTAAAAAAATACATTACTTGGGGACCAGAAATCAAGCAGTACATGTACATGGAAACAAATCCCAGTTACCATTAATCAACATCTGAGCCAAACCTTAACAAATACATGTACATGTACCATATTCAGATCATACTATCCACAGTCACAAAAACCACATTTAACACAGACACATAGCTGTCAACAGTATTAAAGTTTTGTCAATGAACATGCAGAAGGATCATTACTAATAATGTGACTTGTGAGCCTATCATCTCCAGCCAGCCCTCACTCTAGTGGGACCTGACAGCTAGCCCTCCCTCAAGGATGGCAATGGCCAATGCCTGAGTCTGTAGGCAATGCTGAGTCCATTAGACTTGATGCCCCACAGAGAGGCAGTAACTTTGCACTGAGTTGCCCTGTGGCCACCAGACCCAATAACCCAATCTGGAATGACTGTAGGGACCAAAAGTCACAATTAGAAAACTACAAACAGCCAATAGGAAGGGGACAACCTAAAGGCATCCTGTTATCATTTAATAGTCAAGCGCTAATCCCAGTACTTTCTCGTGCTGGAGGTGCATGTAAATCAACAGAGCCTGTTGCCTATCGCTTCCGTAAATATACGAATACGAATGGTGGAACAATTTCATGCAGTGGATCATTCAATCATGTGCCAGTGAAGAGCACTGCCTACTTTTGTAATCGTATAATTGTATTTACTTGTGAGCCTTTTTGGATGATGAAATAGGTATTGCAGGATGCATTTCATTACTGGAGCATCATCCGCTCCAAGCGGGAACAAAAGAGGCTGTGTCTTTAAATGAAAATTGACAGTCCTTTGGTACGAACTCACTGCACTGGCATGCAAATTTATGTGTTTTTGATGCAGAGCAAGTACACAGAATGAATTTATTCTGGAATGTATAAGTCTGAAAACTGTGTGTAAACTTTTGCATTTCTGTTTGTTCAAGTCTAGCAGGAATAAACCAAACAATAATTTGTATCTAACCGTTCAGTAGTTCAGTGTTTCAATCCAGTGAACAATACACACAATTTGCTCCGTCCCCTTTTCTTCAAAATAAAGCATTATGCATAGATTAATCATTGCCACATCGAGGAAGGTTTCACAGCTACCTTGAGGGCAAATAAGATAGGGCAACAGTAACTATTGCTTACCCACACAAAATGTACATGTACCAACACAGCATTAACACATGTAACCAGATATCAACAAACAACCAAGAAGAAACACAAGGTAACAGTCATGAATGTTAAGTCACCCTCAGAATAGTGTGCAGAAAAAATTACTGTGAAAGTTTTGATCTTTTAAGTGTGTTTTTGAAGAAATGGAAAGTGGAAAAAAGTGAAAAAAAAAGATATGAAGGACAAGAAAAACATTCAATGCTCTTTTTGGCATTGGACATTGACTTCATGACTCTGTTACCTCGTTTTTCTCTCAAGTAAGGACCCGCACCATGATGACGATGTCTGCTGGTGGTACTGGTGCTCTCGCCACAGGATGTATCACCACTGCTGTCTTCAGGGAGATTAAGTCGACCATGAGGTCTTCGATGACGGTGGCCTTCTTCCATGGTTGAAGTTGACTCAGAGATTGAGCCAGAGCTGGTAGAGCTGGTGCTGGATGTACTTTCTGAATCTGAGCTGCTTCGGGTGCGGTTATGTCCAGAACGATACGTAGTGAAGCTGTCCCCTGTTGGCTTGACACCTTCAAAACCATTGGGTAGGTTGCTTGACACACTGGACTCCAACAATCGTTTTGCTGGGCTGCAATCAGCATTGCTTGCACTCAGGCTTCGGGATCTCTTTCTGGTATGGTTCTCATTGACAACAGAAGATGTGGTAGGTAGGTTTCCCTCATACTCAGTCTCTATGTGAAGGCTTCCTTCTTGGATCCCTCGACGATTGTCTCTTGTTATATTCTCTATGTCCATGGACAGTGATCGTTTCCCCAGGCGACCACCTCTTCTGGATCCAGGACTTCCAGCAGGCTTCCCACGCCCTGCTTTCCGAAACAGTATTGAAGTTCTTCTGCCAACTCCGCCTGGGGAGGGGCTCTTGTCAGAGGAATGGGATGGACTCTTGTTGGGTGTGACTGCAGTCTCAGATGCCTCATTAGGTGAGAGTGTGGGAGCACAGTCACCGCTCCTTGGGTGAGGCTCAGACATGGAGCGAGACACCCTCTGCCTGCCTCGCCCACGCCCCCTTCCTGGAGACCTTGGTAAAGGGCGGATCACTGATGTCCTAGAAGGGGAGGACTTGCTCCTACCTACTATTTGAGCAGGTCTGGAAGGGGAAAGTTTGGGTGGTTCTGCTGAGTCATTTGGTGGTGGGCCGTCACTTCCTTCATCATCTGGAATTGTAATCAACAGAATAAAATATACACTATATTAAAAATATCAATGATTTCTTAGCTATAAGCTACTACAGAAACCCAGAGTGCCACTGACTTAAATGTATAATGTTACATTTGAAGGTATGGAAATAAGTACATTTTCTGAGTTAGTGAGAGTGTGTGCAGCATATCAGTCAGTCAGTAAGGCAACATATGAGTAACATGTTACCTTGACAAAAGATTCTGCCAAACAGACACAATCAGGAAAAGAGAAGAAAAAGAGCAGAGACAGTGGAGTGAAGGGCCAATGGAATTAGAACGCACAGATAACCAAACTTTATTTGAAACATAACATGACAAACCGAAGAACTAGTCATTTAGTTAAAAATCTTTATCCTTAATTATGAACTGGTTGTCTGGTCTTACTTGATGACCCCTCTGTGGATGATAATCGTTGCTTCTTTTCTCCAGCCTTCTTTGCTGGTGATACCGCCTTGTTGGCTTGGTTCCTTTGTTGTGCCAGCTTCCGCCGAATAACATTGATCTCTTTACGTAGCTGCTTGGCACGCTTGGTCCTTGCCGCACCATGCTTGATGGTGCAAGTCATGTCGAGTTTCTCCAAGAGTTCACGAAGTTGCTCCTCCAGGCTCATGTCTGCACGGTGGGCTGGTGACAGGGCGATATCAACTGGAGATTGAAAGTCCAATTTGTGCTTACCGATGTTACAGTCTTACACATTAGGGTGAAATTGTCACACCATTCTTTTTCATAGATTCTGTTTAATCTTGAAATTAGTGATGTACATGTGCATGTATGGAAGTACATGTACATGGAAGTACATGTAAATGTATCTTGGTTTTCAATGTGCAAAGCCCTAAACAGAATTGGATGCAGTATTTACTGTTATACAACACCTCTTGCTTGTTCTTCATCCTGGTTGGCAGAATTAAGGTTATGTGGCATGGTATTAGCATAATTGTGAACTACACACATCCATTGACCCAGTGCAAATACAAATTATGGAGTAGTGTCTGAACATGGCATTATGATAAAAAGGAAACTAACAGCATTCTTTTAACTGATGAATTGCTTGACAAACTACCCATGAGTCAATTGTCAAATTAAACAGCTCGGTCATAAAATACTGAAAACTTTCTTCTTATATGTTACACTTTGGACAGAGGTGTACCATAAAACTGCCAACATTTGGTCAACAGTGCACATCAATCCCCCCCCTTGGGCCTGTAAAGGGGTCTTATTTCCATAAGCCTTTGGCCCCACAAAATACATTTTCTGGTCCATCATCTTGTCACTCACAGTCCCCCATGGCACACTTCTGACCTCACTGCCCACTCCATGTGTGAATTCTGTATACACTGTATATCCCTCTTTAAAAACTGCAATGAATATGTTCTTTCAGAACATAATTGTGTGGTACAGGGTCTGATCAAAAGATGACAAAGTACCATGCGATAAAAGGATGTCCTAAAGATTGGCCACCACTGCAGTAGGCAAGTGTCTGCAAGGCAACCATACACTGAACATTGTAAAGCCTGGTTTCCCTATCAACGTAAGAAATGCAAAGAGCAACAGAATCAAGACGCAAACTGCAACATAGACAAATGGAAGCGTCAAATGGAGGTGTCATCGACAACACAAACAATCGCAAAGCAGCCCTCAAACAATTGGAAAAGTTGAGCCAGGTTCAAATTTGCCGACTGTCTGCGTCAAGTAGCCATAGTATCCCCACACCAACATGCATGCTGGCATGACCGGCGTGCAACGATGTCTCTCTCACTTACCGGTAGTTCTACCAATTTTACCCATATTCTCCTTAATGCTTAACAAATATTACACCCTTATGATCAACTAGGTAGCTGACTGTATGAGTAAAACAATTGTGGTTACACCATGTCCGCTGACGAACAGAGTACACTGTTCGAAATGTCGGTCCCCGGTTTTTCTCAGAACCACACGTACTCAAGAAAGAGATTGATCCATGGTCTAACCACAATCATTTTACTCATATAGTTCTTTCACCATGAAAACCTTCAAGTCTTATAAGTAGCTGACCATTAATAAAATGCATGAAACTGGAGTACAGATTTGGCATCATGAGGCAGTACAGTAGATCTAAAAGGTTATTTTCGGATGCCATTTTGTTTCAATTTGGGGTGGAATGAGGTCATGCACCTTCTCTTCCGTTTGTGTCTACATCTTCACGTCTTGCGGAGCGTCTGCATTACAAACGATCATATGGGAACCAGGCTTAAACTAGACAATAAGGCAAAATAACCACAAATCCTTTATCATGTGGTCACCATCTGTGATGCCAATTAAGCGCTCGGTGCTGGCTGCATTTTTCGTGTCGTTAACACGTTAACTGTTGATTATGAGTATACTTGAAGTCACAGGTATACCAGATTCTGCCACTATGAGGATACTCATAGGAAATGAAAGGATATTGTGATGTAAATTAAATACACTGGCATCACTTAAGAACACAAAAGATATGCGGCCGACAGTGTGGAGGACATACATCAGTAAAATGCTCATGTTCAACTACCGGTAGACACATGAAAGGTACCTGTTAACTATACGCGCATGAGTAAAATGCCCCATATGCACAACAGTCGACATTTAAATCAAAGCTTTGCAAACCTGCCCACAACTGCATGACGCTGTCCTCTTTGCCTATGATAATGGCAGATAAACTTTGGGTCATATGGACCAGTGAGAATTACCTATATGGGCTGCATCTACATCTGAAAAATATAATCTGTCCCTGTACATACACACAAAAACAAGCAGAAGTAGAAAAGCCAAGCTTACAATCATCCAACTTGAGTTCTGTTTCCTTGTAGAGAGGGGCATTTTCAGCATGGAAACCTGTCGCTGGATCATAGCCAATCTTTTCAACAATACGCTTGGCATTACGGATGACAGCTCCACCCTACAAGATCAGAAAACATAGATTATGGGGCATACAAACATTTCCACATGTACGCACTTGTTTCGGTTGTAATATTGCCATCGCTGATGTAACTATTGATTGATTGGATTCTGTACAGGATCTGTGATGACCTTAGCAGAGCATGAAAGTAGACAAAGTAAGCAGTCAGACAAAATGTCTGAACACAACCAATCCTGTTCTACCATTATGACTGGCCTTTTTGGTTGGTCATATGAAAATGTGCTTTTGCAGTGTGAATGTCAGACAATTTAAAATATACATAAATCAGAGAAACTGAAAACCTATGGGTCACATTCTGAGATACTGCAATAAGAAATTAAACTGAGAAGACGATCGAGTTCAGCATATGTAAGTACATGTACAGTACACTGTGATTGAAAGTTAACACCAAAATGGGAAACTTTTTTCACATTTTTGCTCTTTCCACGGAATTCCTTTTCATTTCACAAATTGTGAAAAAGTGTGCCAAAAGTGGAAAAATATTTTCACACCTTTTCACCCCAATTGGAAAACATTTTCACGCTTTTTCCCACAAATGGGAAAAAAAAATTTTTCACAGATTTTCCCACAAGTGGGAAAAGATTTTCACACATTTTCTCTGGTAGTGGGGAAATAATTTTGCAAGCTTTCTTCATTAAGTCGTATTTGTGCATGTACATGCAGAAATCAGGATGTTTTTGTTCTCTGTGGTTTCAAACATGCACATCTCTGAATATGGAAAGTGGAGGAAAATCAGTCTGAGAGAAAAGTTCTTCAATTCTCAGGAATATTCAGATTACTTGAGGAAGACAGCATTAAAATTTCAACGCAGTATGTTTCTCGGTTTTGAACAAAATACAATACGACAGGCGAAATCAAAGCTGGCTATGGTGGAGGTTGGAGACAAGCACTGAACACGGAACAGCTGAATTACAGTAGATTGCCGTTATAGTGCTCTCTTACATGTCTTATAAGCCTTTACATTAAATTAACCCACTTGGATGGATGCTCAACATTTGCACCGTTCATGTACATGTGTACATGTATCCACATGTTGTCATGTATGTGAATTACATTTACATGTATTGGCAGATGTATGTACCATGATTTCGGAATAAATACCTTGTATCCGGTTATCTCGACGTTTTCGTGACGGCGATCAAAAAATACTACCAAATCTCTTCAAAAACTGCCACGGGACCTCGTGCATGCCGCACCGCATTGCGAAGCACAAACTGCATCTACACCTACCACGACATCCTGACTGCTACTGCACGCCCATTCATGGACAGTCCAATCGCTGACATTTCCAATTACCATGTGACCACAGAAAGTAGCATGTCATCAGAAACCCAAGTGAAAACAGACCTGATATGTCACACTGAACACAATTGGCGAAAAGACGAGATTTGCTACATGAAGATACACGTACAATTTAAGCGGTTGATTTTATTTGTCGATCGAAAGAAACCTTTCGGTAACAAAATACTACAAGTAGTATTTCTTGTAGATTTTTTGTGTGCTAAACTACACCACGAGAATAAATAGAAAGTGGGCAAAAAACCCATCTCGCCACAGCTGAGCAAGTTAAGTTTGTTGTAATACACACATTTCATGTGTTTCGTGACTTCATGACTCGGGGACTCCTGTTTAATCACTCAACATCCAGAAAACATTTATTCGCAGACACTGACGAGTGCTTGTGGTAATCCAAGAAAACAACGCGGCTCGCCGTGGTGAGCACATCCCCGCGATCGCGCAGCATGGACCGGACGGCTCGGCCGAGGAAATCACAACTAGACTACAACACCACACTCCATGTGATGAGTTGGCCCCAACCGGCCCCAAGCGCAGCGCAGCCTGCATAATGAACTCTTCACTGCATAATAGTCGTGCGCGTGTGGCAAATGTTGAGCATTTTTGCTGCACATTTTTGTACCGTTTCACATGTCGTTCGTCCCTTTCGCATATGATTGGCTGCAAATTCGCAGGGGGGAAAAATTGTAGTGAAAATACGAAATCTTGTCGCTTTTTTCCCATTCCTTTTCGCAGCGTTAACTTTCAAATGCAACGTACTGTATATTCTTCGCCCTTGGTGTATGTACCTGTCCATGTACTATGCATTATGCACAAGAATATAGTGATCTGTATATTGCACTCAGCTCACTGCAAGCAGATTGCAACATCTTTGGCAACTTGCTGGTATCTTATCACACGTGCATTGAGCATTTGATATCAAGCATCACGTACGTTGATCATCCTGTAAAAATGTCCTTACACTCCTTATCAGGTCATGACCCTGTCAAAAGTTACAAAGTGACAGCCTTTGTTGGCTGATTTTGCCCTCTGACCTACATGTAACCTTTTGGATAAACATTATTTTGCGGCTGGTGGTCCTACATGTAAAATGTCCATTGTTCAACCGTCATTTCATGCTCTGCCTTAGCATGTGCTCATCTCACTTAAACACAAACTCAAAGAGACAAATGTCTATTTTCAACAGCCCATTTATGTCAAATGTAGTGCTTAATGACGTAAAGAATATTAACTCATATTTGTAGGCTGCTGTTCTAGTTTAACATTTCTTTGGTCTTGCAAACAATTAATTCATTTCTGGAGAGCCAAGCTACTACTGTATTATGTGAGACTAGCTGTATCATAGCTTTACGTACTGGCTTCAGACATCAGGTTCCATCAAACAAATGAAAAAGAATGGCTACAGGCCATCAAGTTCCTGCCTCCAAAATAATATAACAACAATGAAGGGATTCATTCAACAAGTCTCAAAAGAGGAACAGCAGACTATCAATAAATGTAAGTCAGTGGTGTCTGCCAAAGAGAAGTCATAACTAAATGTACATGACGCTCCGTCTCTCTCACTCGTCAAGGTAAAATTCATCAGCATACCGTGTCTCTGAGTTTGACAGCTGCCCGGTAGAATACTGTATCCTTGCTGTTGTAAGTCATGCAGTTCTTGATGACGAGGTCAAAATCTTTTTCAAACTCATCGATGGTCCTGTACTCGTGACCTGCAACCTTTGCCCTCATTGTCGAAAAGTCCATGGGATGTTTAATCACTTGAAAATAATCAGGTGCCTAAAAAATTGTTCAAGATTAAATAAGACAGATGAGAAGGTACACTGTAGATTGGGTATAGAAGGGTGGGAGTGGTTTTAAAAAGGAAGGAGGGTGGCTTTGAACTTGGTCATCTGACAACCATAACACTCCCCCCCATAAAAAGGTCATCTGAAGGAAGGAAAGAGGACACTAGTATGCACACTCTATTGAGTTTCCAAATCAGATTTGTGATAGGATAGGAAATGACACTGATGGAAATAGTTTCCTACCTCTTCCACTGAGACAGGTTCTGCAAAGATCCTGGTGGGATCTCGCTCAACAAGTTGGTCCAGTGTATTCCTGAGAAGGATGTTGAAAGGCTGCAACTGCATCTCAATAGTCATCTGATTTAACTTGATCTAAAAGTGAGGAAAACAATTATTATTAATCATTTACCACAGTATATGTAATCTCCCACACCACGATGTTGGACTTCACTTTCAAAGGGTGCAAGGCAAATAATTTTTATTTGTCAAGGTTTTGACCATGAGTAATGATCACATTCATTCAAAGGTATGAAATCTATCCAGAAAGTGTCTAGCCTGTCCACAAGAGTCACTGTACAACTGGTATATTGATTTATATACTTGACTGGAGCAACATAACAGGGGGGCATGAGGCCAAGTGGTTAGGGTCTGTGGCTTCCAATCATAGGGTTGGAGGTTCGAATCAAGCTGCTGGCAGTATGTTGTGGCCCTTGGCAAGTCACTTCACCTGTTTGCCTCTCTCCAACAAGGAGTATAAATGGGCACCAGCATTAGCTGAGGAAGCAACCTGCAATGGACTGGCATCCCGTCCAGAGGGAATAAAAATATTCTCAGTCGTTTCATGCCAAGGAAACCAGAGATAATACCACTCTGATGAGCCAAATTAGCTTGGACCAGGCTTGCTGGAGCAACATACGTGTACACACAATGTTCAACTGATGATGTACTTAAATAGTACACGGACTAAAATAATACTCAACAGCACTTACACATTGAATTACATGTATATTTACAGCGGAGGGATTACTTATTGCTCAAAGAATTACCTGTTCACGTTTGAGCTTCTCTCGTTTTCTAATGAGCTCAACAAGAAGTCTGGCTCTTTCAAGGTCATGCCGGAGTCGTTGCCAGTATTTGAGCTGCTCTTTCAACTTGTTGGCTTTCTGGTTCTCCTGCCATGTAAAGGTAGGACCAGATGGGGGATACATCAAAATATTGACAAAAATTAATGAAAAGGTGAACAGTTCAGTGAGGTTTTGCCTTGCTGAATTGGCAAACCTAATAAAACCTCCCTACATTGAAATGAACAGTTTACTTAAGTCTACAGCAAATTTATAAAGTTACTTTACATCTTCAAGAAGCACTCCCTGGGTAAAATGTTCCACTCAGGAGGTAATCATCAAATTTACTAAAATAGTCCCGAAAGATATCCATCTGCAAACCACACTTCAACCTTAAATAGATGAGTAACACTGCAGACTGACTCAGAATACTGCAGAAAATTTTTATAGCACAGATGACCATCACAAGTAACATGTATACAACATGACAAACGATAACATTTGCCCCCAGTTTCAAGAGAAAAATACTTTCTTCTTCATGCAAACCATGCACTACATCAGTGATGTGTCTGCCAGTGTAGGTGACACCTGAATATTATATTCATCCACACATACTTTTACTGATGTGTATATCAACAGGGTGCATGTTGAGACTGGTTATAGGGAAAAATGAGTAATGACAGATGCAAATCAACAGAAACTATGATAGGATAAACGGAATAATGTGGATACTAATTAGAAATAGTCTATGATTGTACTCAGTGATTATACTGTACCTCTAATGCTCATAACTATAAGCAATGCTAATACGTGTATCTAGTGTTTCGTGATCCATATTTGTTACAGCCACCATTGTCACGTAAGTCTATTTTGCATGCATACATACAGGGTACATAGTAGAACATTATGAGTGTGCAACATAGTGTTGTATTCGAGGCTCTTCACAAGTCCAGTCACAAGTCCCTTCACAAGGCCAGTCATAGGTAACAGGGTGAACCATGACAAAGGAATGCTTTTGTCACAGCTCATTTGAATAGCTTGTGAATTGGCTTAGATTTGAATGACTTGTGATGGACTTGCACTGAACTCACAGGGACTTGCGATGGACTCAAATACAACACTGGTGCAAAATAGTATGGACAAGAGTGGAAATTTGTGATTGATTTTTTAGTTGTTACGTCTTATGACTTTAATAAAAGTTGGTATGAAATCACAAATCTATTTCAGAAACAGTTTCCACTTCAAGAAAACAAGAATTTTATCAATTTGAAAAATACAGAGCAGTGTTGTAGTCAAGACCACTTAAGACATTCACAAAATCATTCAAGACCAGCACAAGACCAACACAAGATCTCCAGTATGAAGTCACAGGTTATTCATGTGAACCGCAACAAAAGTATTCCTTTGTCACTGTTCAACCTGTCACTTGTGACTGGTCTTGTCAATGGTCTTGTGATGGTCTCGACTACAACACTGAAACAGAAAAAGATTTTCTTTCAAATTATTTTTCAAGTCCAGGAAAAGTAGTGAAGTTCAAATGTATGCTATGAAATTCTTACAAAGAGAATATCTTGGTCTGATACCAATGCTTGTTTCTAGACCAATTTGAAAAGTTTATCGAAAACCATTTAAACTAATGGGAAAAAAGTCAGTAGTCCAGCACACAGAAAAGTCAGTAATTAAATGTGCGAGTAATAGTTTGAGAAAAATTTACAACTGAATATTAAACAAAATTGTCAACTTAAAAAAAGGACAGGATTAACAAGATTCCACTACACTACTTCTGATGATACAGATCTAGAACTAAACTGAAACTAACAAATTTAGTTGAGAAGGAAAGAAACTGGGGGCTACACAAACCAGTGGTACCGAGTCTTTGTTGCGTTGGGAGTGATGGTGGGCCTGCAGACGTCGCAGGAGGGGCACTCCATTCCGAGACTGACGCTTCAGAGTCCAATAACCGATCAAACGCTGCACAAATTGCTGCTTCTTCTGCAAACTGACTTTGGTTGTTATCTTGGAAATCCTAATGAAAATGACATTCAAATACATTAGAGGATCCTGTTAAATCCATTTAAATGATCCTGAACAAGGCGGTATTTTTAATACCGTTTCAGTAACATCTTTCAAAAAAGTATGGGGCATTAACATTACTTCAAATGGTTTCAACACAAAATCCAACTAATCAAGACAAGTGTCTTAAATTCAAGACCTTTCTCTCTGAGGAAATATTCCTTTTGAATGTAAAGAGCAAAATATTAAACACAGATGTTTCCTCACATGAAAATGAGTTCACACATTATTGTAAAAACTCTTGCTCATGCAGATATATAACAAAATCACATAAACCTTATAGGCTGGACTGTAATGTGATAGCGAGGTCCTTGTCACCACATTACATGTATTTGGTGTCAACCAGTATTTGGACAAACAAAAACTAACCTCTGTGGTGGGATACATGGCATTGACACAACCGGCATAGCAGCCCTTTTTTCAGCTAGAATCTTCCTTGCTTTTCTCATGTTCTTTCTTGACTGGGCCTTGGCTTTCTTGGCAGAAAGTCCCTTCCCAGCTTCATCATTCTCTATAATCTTGTCATTTAAGTTGGGCTTCTTCTCAACCTCTGGTGGTGTGTGGATGTCACAATAGGCAGTCTTTCTAATGCTAATAGAAGTGCCGTTAATGCTGGTTTCTCGGATGGGCTCCATTTTCATGAAAAGTCCTGCCTGCTGAGCACAGGTCACATGGAAAGCTGTGTAGCAGTTTGCTTTATGGCACTGAATGCAGGCGCCGACTCCACGCTGTTTGCAGATGTAACATGTGAGCTTCCATCTGGCTGCTGGTATATGGTCTATGCTGTCTATGGGTTCTAAGAATACTGTGTTGGCAAAACCCACCTCAGGGATCCAGAGAGCACACACAACATGGGCCCAGCGTCCATCGTCAGTTTGTTTGAATGCGGCACCCTTATTGGGGCACAGCGCACAATCTACTGCTCGAGATGGAGACTGCAGACAACGACGGCACAGCCACTGTCCCTCAGGAATGTATGGCACGCCATAACACTCCTGATGCACAGCTAGGTTGCACATATCACAGAATAATATAACGTTGCTGTTCTGGCACTCCCCATCATTGCAGATGCAGCAAACTGCATCTTCATCGATGAACTGATTGTTGTCTGTCTTACCGGATGTCTGACTTTGGAAGTATGACTCCTTCTCCAGTCGATCCATGAGGGTCTCAAAGATCTCTTGGGAGACAGTAGTGAGCCCATCAGTCTTGCGTTTGTCATTCATCATGTCAAGCCATGCGTAATCCTCTTCATCCATGTCATACTCAATCTCTTCGTCCAGTTCCTCCCGTGACTTCTCAATGTATCTGAAGTATGCCTGTGGACGGTCTGGTGCATCTGGAGGCTCTTCGTACCCATCCAGAATTTTGTAAGAGGCTTCAGGAAGTTTCATAGAAGAGGTGCCTCCAATATCTTTCCTTTGTTTGGTCTGGTCCAAAACCTTCCCAGCCTTGCTGAGAGGCTTCTCATTCTTTTCTTCTTCACTCGTCTCACTTTCGAACTCATCCTCAGTGAGGATGTCAATGGTCTCATGGATATCCAGCCTGTGTACAAGACCATCAATGTCTACTTCAACTAGTCGCTGCGCCTGAGCGTATGTCAGGGCTTCTCGGGTTGGGGATCGGATCACAGAGGGAGACGGGGACCGCCGGTTCTGCCGATTGGTTACCCGTCCTTTCCGCCAACTACCTCGCTTCATGGGTGAAGAGTATCCATTGCCCCCAGGTTTCTCATGGTCAAAGTTATTCAGGTGAAACTCAATTCCAGAATGGCTTCGGTATATTTTGCCACAATCTTTCACAGGGCACTCGTAGGGTGGTTTGGTTGCACGTAAATTCTCACAAAAATATTTTACGTTAAAGCCTAATGCTGGCATGGTGTATTAGAGAATGTGTGATGTAGTACAGGTACTACACAAGCAACGCAGGAACCCTGGCAAAAAGATACCAGAGATACCGTGCATGCCGTGCAGTTAACAATACCTGTAAAAAAAGGGGAGAAATTGCCATTTAGCCTCAGGTGCCTTTTGTGACCTATCACAACAAAATACAGTAAGCGTAAAGTTGCATTCCGTTCTTTCCTATTTTGATGGTTCAAAGTCAAATATTGAAATGGAGGTCAATTTGGGGGTTTTGTAATATCTGGAAAGAGTGGTCTGTCTCTTATTTGATTAATCTTTTATAGCATTATATACATGTATTCAAAACGTCATTTTTTCAACAATTTTGATGGTAGCATTATTATTTTAGATTTTATCCCTGCTCGATGTGTATTTTAACACTATAGACTCAGTGTATGCCCCCAAAGGCTTGTGAAAAAACCACAAGTGTACTCGGGTGGGACTCGAACCCACGACCTCCTGCTAAGTAGTGCAGACATCTTAACCTCTCGACCACTGAGCTTGCTGGTGTCGGCTGGCTGGTTCAAATCAGATGTAGCAGCTGGTACCGCAAACAACTATTTCAAGTCGGGCAGGGCAAAAATCGGAAATTAATTTACATCTCCCTGCCGCAACTCCATCTTTAAAATAGTTGTTCGTGGTACCTGCTGCTGCATCTGATTCGAACCAGCCAACCAACACTGGCAAGCTCGGTGGTTAAGTGGTTAAGACGTCTGTACTAGTAAGCAGAAGTCCCACCTGAGTACGCTTGTGGTTTTTTTCACAATACACGTCGGGCAGGGCCAAAAAATCCAAAATTAATTTACAACTCCCTGGTGCAAATCAATCTTTGAAATAGTAAGCATTATTCATACATGTACCTGATCACAAATGTTGAAACGATGTCAGAAACAAATACACAAAGCTGCCGAATAATGTCACATTGTCACCTTATACTTTTACCTTAAGTGTTCCATGTATGTACCATTGGAAAGCTCTCTTTCTGTTGAATTCAAAAATACGTGTACATGTACCAATATCAAAATTTTTGAAAATTCCAACTTTCAGCTCATTTTGTGGTCTTAGGCACAACAAATGTAACCCCTTGGGTGTACAAAAGACCATGGACCCCTGCACAGCAGATTACAATACAGGCAATTAACAATAGTGCACCTCCAAGAGTTTGCAATGTGTTAGCCAATCACAATGCGCGAAATTGTTGACCCTTTCAAAACGCACATTGGGTCCATAAATTTTGCGCACTGTGATGGGCCAACGCGTTGCAAAGTCTTGGGTGCGCGCTATTGTGAAATGCCCGTATTGTAAGAAACTAAGATGTACATCCTGTAATAGAAACATGCATTTTCTTCAGTAGCTTGCGGGTATCATGTTTAAAGAGGAAGTCTGAACCATGGAGGAATATGTCTGAACTAAAAGCAAAGCAAAACACAATTGACAAATAGGACAACTGTGACCTGCCTCCAGGTTCAATCATTTTCAAACCCTTAACAATGATTCTGAAAAAGATGTCTAGTGAATATTAAAAGGGCTTTAATTTCAGATATACAACAGTCTTCCTTGGAAATATGCGTGCATACATGTACATGAAGGAATACCCAACTCTCAATACTTGAAATTTGAACTTACATGTACCTGATCCCCAGCAAATGTTCAACCTTAAGTTAAAGTACAACGTCAAGCAAAACCGCTAACAAAAATCATTAAAAAAGCTGAATAGGATATGCAATAATCTCTTTTTTTTATGTTGGGTTTTGCCCTTTGAGCAAAAGTGCTGCATGCAAGGAATAGCATGAAGTTGAAGTACATGTACCAGCACATGTACCTTTCTAATCATATCCAGAAGGGTAACTTGATACAAAATTTCAAATAAGTCAAACCTTTTAATTCCTTTTATATTGAGAAAAATTATAAAGTCCCTCCATTTGGGTTTCTTTTCTAATACATGTAATGTTAGGTTCCGCTGAAGCAAAAGAGAACATTTTCTTTCCAGCGCAAACCTAATTTTCAAGGTTTGATCGGATTTAGGATTGTTATAAACGACACTAATTTTCCCTTAAAATGTTTTAACAGCCATCAGAAAGTGATAACCATAACACATCCCAAAAAGTAAAACTTAGCTGAGAAAATTCTGATGCATTTACATAGAAAACACTCAGACAAGTCTTATGGAGCAGCGCGGACATCTGGGATTCTTGCAAAATGACAGATACTGCACCGGTGAAAACAGCAACCTTGGCGACATACACACGCACCAGCCAGTCAAAGGACTGGGTTAAACAATCTTTTCTTTGATCAGTAAGTACGTGTGCACTCTTTCCCTCATTCATTTTTCCATCATACAGTTGTCATGATGTTCATTAAGCATGTTGAAAATTAAGTGAGTTTATAGTAAAGATTGCAGTAACACCATGTATTTATCTCTTCTTTGAGTATGTGTGGTTCTGAGAAGAACCAGGGAATAACTCGACGTTTAGTCATGCAGGTGGGGAATTAAGGAACCAACTAAACGATGCACATTAATTATGCTAAATCTTAATCAACCATTTAATGGAATCTGCGTGAACCACAAAACTTTTCCTTCTTCAACTCTCATATCACTCAAGACGGCAAATGAAGTATAGTAGTAAGCATAACTGTGCACATCAAAAATATCACCGAGGCCTGTCATGCACGTACTGACGTAGGCCACATGTACATGTATGTACAGTGTACATGTTTATATGTACATGCATGTATATGTTTATGTACATGTTATGTACATGTTATGTACAGTTCATGTACGACACACAATACAGGGCCTGCATGCATAGTGGACTAATGGACTCATGGCTGCACCACGTATCACATGTAATTTATCCAGAATATACCGATTGGTCTGCACGCATTCTGATTGAATGGAAGCCAGGCGCCTTCATAAATATTCATCACCAATATGGCTCAAAAATCGCAAGGTGACGGTTATGCGTGTGGAATGTGTAAACGATTCAACCACAACTTCGCAAGTGCAATTTTCGAAGGGTGATTTTGGCACGATAGCATACCATCTGTACATTGATGCAAAGTTTTTACAGAAAAGTAGGCAATAAATAAAATAAATTTGTACTTAATGTTGTAGTGGAATGAACAAATAACGGGAATCTTAATGTGCACTGCGTAGTGCGAAAGTAATACTGACCTTACCGGTGTGCGTGATCCAGCAGTCTGCTCGATACATGCGATAATGATGCATTCGCTGTAGAATATACGTAGACACTATCCAGACGGCGCACGGCGAACAAAGACGGATGAACAATGGCTTCCTACCCTAAAATCACGCTTAAACGATGAGGCGCGGCACAAAAATACACAGTATGAATCCCCTGGAATCACTAGATCAAACTAGATAAGAAAATCGGCAAATGGTTCAAGATAATTCGAGATTTAACCCAGCGAATTAATGGTATACCATCCACTAAGCACGTAATGCCCTCGCCCTAACGCGAATCAGACATTTTTTTTCAAACCCTCCTTTTAACTACTTAGGTTGCTAGAAATTACTCTGCGTGTGGCGTGTAGGGCACATCACACACATACAGACGCATAGACCGCCAGGTCCTATTCAAAACTGCAGCGGGTTTTCGTGATCTGCGTGGCGCCCGACTAAAATCAAAACTGTGGGCAAATTCACCCCTCGGTGTAGGGAATTTACGCACAGTTTAATTCCAGTCATAAAATTCTATGAAGCTATTTTTCGATTGTAAAAACCCTTCTCTTTATTTAATCTGGTCCATAGGGATTCAAAACGATGCGGTTGCAACATTTGAAAAGAATAGCCAGCAGTATACCGAAGAGCAAATAAGGTGAACGTATTTGGAAGCACATTTTACATGTACATGTAAACAAATACAAGCAATGTAATTGCGTTGCGCGTAATGCGCACTGGACGCGCTGCCATCCGTCGCTTCGCTCGTTGTTTTAAAAATCACGGTTTTACGCTCAAGACCGGCGGTCTATGCGTTTATATGCCTGTGGTGTACGTACGCCGCGCAACTTGAAAGTGCCCCCATACGTACCCGTAAGCAGAAAGTTGTGCATCACGCGTGAGCATGCAGTGCGCGCTGATATTTGCGTTTTACAGTCATGCTTTTTACCTCCGACGCATCCTTTTTCTTTTAAGAAGGAATGAATACCACATACATGTACATGGAACACCAGCAATGGGATTTCTTCATGTTTTTTTTTTTTTTTTACAATTGACAACAAAATTTAAAAACCACAAACCCACTGTTGATCTATAGAACTTAATTTATTTTCCTCGGAAAGCTCTATCTTTTTTCCTCGTTATATGACGAAATACATTTTTGTCAGATGCAATAATGTGCCCCCCCTCCTCCCATAACCATGTTAACGCTTCGTACGATATCGACGACGACCACTTACATTTACCAGCGGCGCGCGCGGCCGCAGCAGCGGCTCTTGCTCTGTGTCTTTGGTCTGTCTAATTCTGTTGATTTTGCAAATTAGCAGTGTTTAAAAATACAATTAAAAATAAAAGGCACTGTTGCAATTACCTAACAAATGTGTATTTCTAATTATGACCCATCTTTGAAGTATAGAGATAACTTTCATTGTTAAAGCCATCACAAACAGTGTTCACAAAAAATCGTTCTTATTTTAGTCATATTTGTTCGATGTCTA